>NW_010391206.1:0-27280 GCF_000710305.1 Buceros rhinoceros silvestris | reverse complement strand
CCCTAAATGTTCTTGAAGTGTGTCAGCAGCATTTCACACCAGGAAACACTACTATTTTTACAGCAGTATTGCTTTCCCAACACGTCTATGTATTCTGCAAAGTGTTTCTGTTCTTCACATATTATCTGTTGTGGCTGATGTAGTGAAAGTGATATGCTATATATTTATTCACACTTCATTTTGGGGCTGACATTTGTAGCATATACTTCCCTTCTCATACTTCACCAATTACCTTAACCCTGACCTGCACAAATGTAATTTTCTGCATTAATGAGAAGTAGCTGTCTCTGTGAAGGGCCTGAACTGAGTAAACACTGTCAGCTCTGTCAAATGGTGGTGATAAACAGCTTTCACTATTTATCTACAGCTGCTGGTGCTGATAGAAGAATTCATATCTATTCAAATGTCTGTTTATTTCTAAGCAAAGGACTTCTGTGAAGTCCTGTAAGACTGAGCAAACATGCATTCTGAAAACAGTTTAGGTTTGGGGTGAAACTGTGATGTAGTTGCATGAATTTTGTATTGTAGGAAACTTGCAAATGTTATGTTGCAGTTTCTGGTTCTGAATGGGCACTGTAGAACAATAACAATTTTGGAAGTACAAATTCGAGCTTGATAAGCACCTGAAGTTATATTTAATTCAGAAAAGAGAACTAGTCAATACTCAGAACTTCTGTACCAATTCTGTTTCCAAAATTGTCATTGAAAGGCTAAAAGTGTTTAGAACTCCTCACAGAGCAGAAATTCTGTTACTTTTTCCCCATTTATAGGTGTTTAAAGTTTGAGATGAATATCCTCTGAACAAAAAGGAGACATTGCCTGTGATGAGCTCCAAGGAGTTCTTCATGCTTCTGCAGACTCCCAGGAACATGTACGCCTCAGTGGGAGCAATCTACCACCAAACATGCACATAACCTGCATAAGAACCAGAAAGAGCAGTTTAAAACAGAAAAAAGAAGGTATGTTACACAGTGGCTGGTGAATTGAGCAGATGTGAAGGCAAATGGCGATAGATGCTTTAAAAAGGACAAATTCGTAGGCAGTATATCCATAAATGCAGTGTGGGAAGAATTTAATATCAAGGATGTAATTTCTAACTTCCCTAACATGAAGAACATGTGGAAAGGAGCACAGAAATGGTTTGGGCTCATTTGTTTTCCCTGAATAGTCCTACTGTCATTTTCAAAACAAGAATACTAGTCTAGGTGGACCATCAATATGCAACAGGGCATTTCTTGATGCAATCAATAATATTGAATTAATTCTATCAGTTCCTTATTTTGAGGACCAAGAGTTGAGTAAAATACTAAACCAAGAAGCATTATGCTTATTCAAGGTCAGAAAGGGAAAAAAAAACCCCGCAGTAAGAGAAAATGGTAATAAAATAATGTTTGAACATTGCTTGAATGACCTGTAAATGAAGATTCAACTTGATGGCATATACACTCAAAAACACTTGTGGAAAATTAACCGAGAACTGAAATACTGATTTATGACATGGATGCCAAACTGGACTAAAGTTTTGCTATGTAGTATTTAACTATTCATATTACTTTATGTTGGGCAGTGTTCAAATGCAGAAATCTATGTAAAAATTTCTTCGTTGTTCTTGCATATTAAAGTTTCTAGTCGGTAGGAGGATTTGTCAAAAGTCTGCTGAAGTACTTTGAGATTCTCGTATTGATCAGGCCTCACACAGGAGAGTTAAACTGCTTGCTAATAAAACAGGCCAAATCAAATTTGGGAAGCATCTGTATTGGAGTATTGGAGCACCACTGTCATGTGTGTTCCTATGCAAACAATTTCCAGGAAAAAATTCACGCAGAAGAGGCTGTTCTAGAAATCAGTAAAAAATAGTCCAATGATTTGGCTCAACAGGCGAAAAAGAGATGTGTCCAGGCTAATGAAACAGCTTGAATATTTCTGTCGATTTTTTTCAAATACCTGGAGAAAATGTATAATGGAAACAGCAATTAGAGATGATTGTAAGTTGAGCGTTTTCCATTTGGCCTTCTGTTCCCATTATTTGATTAAAAATTCAGCTTCAGAACTGCCCTATTGCTCTGCTAATTTGGATGGAGTCACACAGCTTCAGTGGAAAAGGTGGGATTTTCTCCCAGCCAGGCTACCTTGGTGACCATATCATCTCAGCTTGAAAAGTGAGAATTTCTCTAGTCCAAAGTGAGAATTAACCTGAGAGGTTTCTGGTTTCTTTGACATTCTATGGCAAGCCGTAGAAAGTCCAGCAGTAGCTCCATCTCAGTATCCACTGACACTGGCATAATGAAAAGTATCTAAAATATGAAATTATGAGATTTCTGAAGATAGCAGAAATAATTCTGTACCAGGAAGGAGCAGAAGTTCATTGTGTTTTGGCGCTGAGTGTGTTTATCGGCTATCTCTTTGCTCCCTTTGCTTTGTCATGTGAACTCTGACCTGTCTTTGGGAATCCTTCCACTCACTGTGGACTGGGTGGACTAAGGGGTTTATGCAATCTCTCTGGGGTTGTATTAGTGGAGGAAGGGTAGCTGGATGATCTTGGAAAGAGGATTATCTTTAAAAAACAAGCTCTTAAAACCTTCATTTTTTGTGACATTGTTATTACTTAGTTAATATTTAAGGGATCTGCCTCTACATGCCAGTCAGATACAGAGTTCTTGCTGTAGCCAGTGGTGATTTTGTAGCTGAAATGCATATGACACCCGAAGGAAGCTTCCGTGGCTTGCCTGTTTAACTCATACGTCTAAAGAAGATATATTATACTAGCACTCAACTCTCTTGGGAATGTTTTAAACAAATGTATAATTATCATTAGCTTTGGCTCTAATAATTTTGCTCTGTTTAGCTTCTGAAATACCTTGACTTAGACTTGGTTACTTAATGAATCTAAAGCAGCAGGCAGATGGCTTTTCATCTATTGTTAAATTTAAAGGGCTTACTAGTGCTAATTATTTTGAAATGGATTCCTACGGTATGATGCATTATTTCAATGAATAATGCAGAACTGGCAATTTATTGGCAGAACATTCACAGGAGTGCCATAAATCTAGAAATAACATAAAAGCAGAGTGGATACATATTTTAAAAGCACAGCTTGGGGAATCACGTTAGTGTGACTCTACAAACGTCCTTACAAGGGTGCATATTTTTAAATATGATCAAATCAAGAAATTCTCGGTGAGAGGCTGGGGATTATTCTACATATTATTATGACAGCTAGGAGACAGTTTTTAAAACTGAAGCTTGTGTACTAGATTCTGTGCAAACTCAGGAGGGAAAAAAGACAATCTGTACTCTCAAGAGCTTGCAAACCAAATGTAACCCCAAATGAAGCACCTGGATACAGTCACGCTCAGGTGAAAAAGCAAGGAGTAACAAGAAAACATGCACAGCTAGTGTCACAAGCTGCATTCATTGGGCAGCAGTAGCTTGCATGTTTTTGTAAGCACCTCTTCAAAGGAGGGTTAAAAATTAAAATGGAAACAGCTAATGAAAGAGTTCTGTAGTTGTTTGAAGTGAGCATTTTCCAGGTTCGGAGAGCAATTGGAGAACTGAAAAACAGAGAATTCCCCTATGAAATATAAATACAGAGTGTAAATTGTAGAAAGTTTTTTTATGATTTTATTTAGGATAAAGTGTGGGTTTATAACAACAGACATTTCAGTCTAGGGATGCCGACACTCATGAAAATACATCTGCATGATTTTTTGAAGTCTAAATCTGATGAATTAAAGCAGCATCAACTTTATCCAATATGTGCTGCATTTGGTTGCATTGTAGGGTGCAGGGATTTAGACAGTTATTTTTACAGTTGCAATAACATTTAAAGACATTTAAATTATCTGATAATGACCACAACTTGAGACAAGTACTAATCTGGGTAAAGTTTTACTGTGCTGCAGCATGACTGCTTCTGTCCCTTCCATTAGATTTTGTTGGTGTATCTTTCTAGCAGAATTTAGAACTGTGGAAAATATGCTACTCTCTCTGGGAAACTTAGCAGCCGAAACCCAGCTGCAACACTATCGTGTGGGAGATCATCTCTAACTGGTCTTGTTTTGTTAACTCTAACCAAAACAGTAGCTGTGTGTGGACTAACCCCTTTTAGCCAACCACAGTGCCTTAAGAGATGCATGCTGTCTGTGTGACAGAGACGCTATCCAATCACCATGTAGCTAGTCGGGTGGACAAGAGTCTATAAATTGAGATGCATTGAAAACAATAAACGAGCACAATTCCTAACCATATTGGTGTCCATGTTGTGACTTGGACTCCATCCGTAGAAGGGTCCCTGCAACAAGATTTGCCTGTAGCACTGATAAAATTCTTTTAGCACTGATTCTTGATAACCTTTAGTATCAGACAAATCCTACAATGCAACGAGAAATATATACAATGGGAAGCACTTCTTAAAATGGTGACATTATAGAGGAATTAAAAATGGAAATGTAACAAAGAAATCTTTGATCTGTGTAACAAAGCAAAGGAATCAGGTTAGTTCTAGTTGTAGAAATGTATTGAAAAATTTGGACAATTGAATATCCTATGGCTGATTTAAGGAAGCGAGCCATCACATTCTTTTGAGATTACTGATTTCTATTTTGTGTACTTCAGAAATTCAGTGTCAGCGCTTGAATTTACCATGAATATGTAGAATCTGTACAGTCTCAGTGTATTGTAGCAGCTGAATCAGATTAATGACTTATAAATCAAAGAGTGTGCAAGCAGGACATTACATTATGGACATTTTTTTGAAACCAGTACTAGCTGAAAAAGTAAATAATGAGCATTTAGAATATACTGGCATATACAAGCTCAGGAAGTTAAAGCACACAAGTATGTAAGTAGTATATAGCAGATATAAATCACAAGGAGTGCAAAATTAAGTATATGCAATTATTTGCTGTTATAGCTTTGTGAACAATTTTATATAATAGAGGTTTATATTCTTAGGTACAAAACCTTTATTTTTTAATTACATTACAAATGGACTGATAAGTCAAACTGAGACTCAAGACCATTCCTCACTTCCTTGCTGATACAATACACTTCTGGAAATGAAGTAAATATAAGAAATCGTGTACCCAAGGTCACTTTGTGGAAAGGTTAAGTTAGTATTAAGAGACTCCTAAATCAATATTTGATAAAAAAGGATCCAATATTTTATTTTATGATCGTTGTACATCTGACAGTGCAAAGGTTCTTTTGCACTTGTGCCTAGGGGCCTCAGCCAAGAGCATGGGTCAGTGTCAGAAGGAGTTTGTATGTTTTATACATGTAAGTTTCTACCATAAAGCAATTGAAATATGGAGACAAAAGGTTTTAGAAATAAGCAATGTTATCACTTCCACTTACAGCAGATCAAGGTGACTATGTTCAAATTTTAGAATACATTAAGGCTCCTAAATTCATTTTTAAGCATTACTAATACACCAAAGACCTATTCAGCCCTGTTGTTTGTTTGTTATGGAAATAAATGAGTCATTTTTATGTTAACCATTACGCAGATGCTGAACATGACAAGTATGCTGAGGAGATGTGATTCCAGTGCTGCCAGATAAGATAGGATTTTCCACATTCACTTTGATAGAAATGCTATACTTATAAAAATGAAAATAAAATGGCAAAGCTAAAAAAAAATAAAGCACCAAAATCATTCATGAAGTATGTATCCTCTTTCATTGCATCTTTTCTGAGGGCTGATTTGGTATAAATCAGTCATAGAAAGCCATATTATGAGCGGATTTGATTTAATCGTCTTAGCTTTCTAGGAGAAATAATTATAGCTCCACCTAAAGAGATACTCAGACTAACCTGATAACTTGCCTGACATATGGAGGGCACTGAAAGTGGCTACAGGATGTGTTTTCAGTATTAGACTTTTACATGAAGAATAGATCCTTTTTTATTGCAATAGGATTAAACTATAAAGTTCCTTATACAGTAAACAAGACTCTCAGTAGTGTAACCAACTTAAATCGGTGTACTGAAAAATATTGTTTGAAGAAAAGTGTACAAAATTTTCCATACAGTAGCACAAGGCCTATGGCCTTTCCAAGGAATGAAACAGTAATTAGCAAGGCAGAATTTTATCGAGGTAACAGCAGTGAATATATGGAATTATAAAGATATTTTATTTTTATTAAGTATTAAAGTACTCATGCATGGTTGATGCCAATTTACAGAGTGCAGATAGCTGAACATTTAGTTCATCTGATTTTAATTAGCAGAACTATACAGTATGCACACTAGTAAATGGAAATTATTTGAGAAAATATGACAGACATTTCTATTTGTATTTTTAAAACTTTCTGTAGTTTTTGCTTTTCTGTAATTAGCTTCATTCAGTGCCAAAATGTGCTACACTTCAGAATGGAGTATTTATAATGGATGTTTATATTTAAGACTGTTACTTCGTCCGGATCTATTGTGATTTTATGCAGAGATGCATATACAAAGTGCTATTAGAAAAAGCAAGATCAGTAACCCTGAGTTTTCCCAGTGTCTAGCAAGCCTGAAATTTTGGGGGGGTTAATTTTTTGCAAATATTTCAAAAGCAGTTTTGAAATTGACTGGTGGAACACTTTGTAGTTATTAGATTTCATAATTCCTTCCAGTTGGTAAAGAAAAGATTATTGCAATGCTGTTGCATTTGCTTTCAGGAGGAAGATGAGGGAGAATTTGCACTAGAGCATTCCTCCATCCTCAACATGTTTGAAAAGCTAGATTGCATAATATAATCATCCTCTTGTAAAGAGCTAAATCCTAGCATCAGTTGCACTTTCAATTAACCACACCCACTCTGAATTAAATATACCGTAAAACAAATTTAAGCTCTCTTGGTCAATATATAATTATTTTTGTTGCTCTCTTAATCTTATATATGGATCGACAAGACTTCTTTACTTGGAATATAAGAAAAAGATCTGATTGAATTCTATGGCATTTCTATTTCCATAACTTTCCCTGAAACTCACTTTTACTCTAGTGTGTTTTCCTGATCTTCTGTTTTCTTTCAGGTGAGTTTCTCTGACAGTCTAAAGCCTCTTAGAAAGGCTGCTGTGCTCTGAATGTCCTCATTCAGTACACGGGATAGTGACTGTCATGACTATGATTCTAAGACAGACATAGTGTCCCTGGCAATATTCTGACACCACCCTCTTTGGAGGCACCACCAGCCTCTGGAGGTATCACCTAATCTAGGCACATGGGTGTATAGCATTCAGATATGAAAGAACTGTCAAGTTAGATTTATATGAGTAATCAAAATGGTGAAGTACAGAGTTGAAAGTACAATTTTTCAACTTGAGCTGAAAAGCCAAGTTCAGTTGCTACCAGCTACAACACATCCATGTCCCTGGCAGGTTGAGCCCCCTTTTTTTTTTTTTTTTTAACAGCACTTGGAAATTGAGCATGCCTGAAACTGAAACTGTCTCAAGACTATCAGTGAAGTTCCAAAAGCCAAGAAGAGCTTAGACAGAGTCCCAACATGGCAAGCTGCCTCCAGTCTGACACGAAGCCTGGGACGTGGGAGAGCAGGACAGTTTGGCTCCCAGATCCTTGGTTTCTCAGCATCCTAGAGTTACAGGGACAGAACATCCCAAAATTCTGGATAGTACACAGTATCTTTCTAGCTTCTCAGATCCCCAACAACCTGCAAATAGGTTGTTGAGGTGCCAATGTTACTATGTTCTCAGAAGCTCACCGGATGATGAAACCAAAGCACCATACAGACTTTCTGCTTTAGAAGCCAACACGATAAGCTATTTGGCAACTCTGGCTCGTGTTTTAAATTACTATATTGAAAGAATCCCACATATCTACCATCAGATAGGGAAATACATGTTAAAAACTGTCTAGCTCTCCTGAGTCACCTTAAAGGACTCTAGTTTGCACAGGACAGATGCTCAGTATTTGAAATTCCGAAGGCACTGTGCAATGGGAAATGCTTTTTTTTCCTCCTCTCTCTTTACAGTCCCCCAGTCACTATCTGACTTGTGGGAGCGTCAATGTCAGTATATAGAATTCTACTTTCAGACAACAAATAGTTTAACGATCTGTTTAAATGCTTCCTATTAACATCCCATAAAAGGCATTTTTTTTTTAATAGGCATTCACTGTTAGGAGCAAGCGTCTTATGGATTTCATCTAACTTCACTGAATTGTTTTGTAAGAAGACAGTATAAATTCTAGTTGAGATATAGAATTTCATTTGTACCTGTAATTGTGAGAGCCTTATTCATACCATTTTTCCATTAGTTCTTGGAATTTTTTCCTTTATTTCCTGGAATGTGTCTATATCTAAAGTTGGTTTTTTCACTTAAATTGAAAGAAAACTGTTCACAGAACCAATAAAACAATGATTCATAGAAAATAAAGTTTTTATCAATTTCTGCAGCTTCCACCTCTGCCCCAAGTTTTTCTTTATTAAGAAAAACAAACAAATAAACAAGTCTTACTATGGAAACATCCTGACAGACCTTTGCTGCCATTTTCTTTGTACTAATCAAATAGCTTTGGAGTCTTTCTTTGCTGCTTGAATTTATTTTTTTTTTTTTTGTATTTATGCAAATTCTGAGAATCTGTAGCCAAAAGTGATTCTGCTGTGAAATTCCCTTAGTTTCAGCCTTGTGGATGTTGCTAATAAGTGTTAAAAAAAAAAAAAGATCAGATTAGCACTGAAATTGAAGACAGGGAATACTCTTCAATTTGAAAGGAATAGAAACATCTTTTCATTGTGTCTAACAGTTTAACCCTGCAAATTCAGGTACAACTGACAGAAATAATCTTCAAAGCTCATATTTAACTCATATTGTTCCTTTTTAAATGCAACTTAGGTATTTCCTTTCAGCAATTAAATATAATAAACACTGGAAAAGTTTAGTGCACGTGGAGAAGAGCATGCTAAGGGTTTGATCCTTCATTCAGAGCAGATCAGACCCTTTTTTATCTGTAAAAACTCAACAATAAATATACAAATCCAGACATTTACAACAATGTTCCTGAATTAACAGTTAGGCATAACATGAAGACCATGTTTCTAAGGCATTTTTCCCTTCCCGTTTATGACAGAAATTACTCCTAGTATATAAGTATTTACAGAAACAAGTAACGTCACTTACAAAGCAGAGTGTTGATAATTTGAGCAGGACTGCCACATGAAGCATATGTTTCAGTGTGTGATAAGCAACGTGTCACTATCATTAACTATTTTGTGTTAACAAACACTTTATGCTGGTTAGTAATATTATGGTGCTAAGAAATGTGTATATTTCTGCCATTTAGATCTGTAATGAGCTATACTCAGTGGAATGGCATAACTGTCCTCATTATACTGTTATTGAAATTACTGAAGAAAATATATGTCTGTTTTCATTGCTGGGATTCAGACTCTGATCTTGCATTCATTGAAACTGGTGGTAAAGCTCCTAGTGATTCAGAGATGGAAGGATAGGCTCTCAGTGGAGTTGCCTAAGTGGCTCATGGAAGCAGATGGTCCTGCATTTAAATGTTCTTTGGGTATTTTTCCCTTTCTTTCTTTTTTGTACTCTTCTGAATCTGTTATTTGATCATTTCAAACAGAAGGAGGGAGAAAAAATTGCCACAAATCATATCTAATTTCTGCACAGCATCTCCTCAGTGTTTTTATTGAAAATCTGAAATATGGCTTGCTATTTTTAAACTTTCTTTTTTTTTTTTTAAGTTTCTGGGAGACAGGAAAAAAAAAAGTTGAAATAGCACGCAAGTGAAAGACAAAATTTGAGACCTCTCTGGAGCCACAGGATACGCGTACATTCTTAGTTTTCCTTCGTTAACAAAAGTTTAATCCTAAATTATGTTAAGCCTTGAGAAGACCAAATTCAGAGTTGTGTCTGGAACCCAAATAATGACTCTCTATAGAGAGGCAAAAGCCACTTTCATTGTAATGAGGTTACTTGCTCAGATTAAATCCGAAAATAAATGTAAAGAGCCAAATTCCTGTGTCTGCACATGATAGTCTGACCATATTGACACAACTGGCTGGCTACAGTGGAACTGTAAACTGTCTTACCTGGTGTTCTGTGGTTACAAATATGAAAGCACAACAGCGGACTCAATCAGAAATGTTAATAGTCTGTTCCAAAGATTGCAAACCCTAAACCTCACCGAAGACATCGAGGTTATAGTACTGTATGTTTGCCCAGTACACATGAAAAAATAATTTTCAGTAGACTTGTCTCAATCCATTTTGATATCTTTTCTTCAAATCATCCAATATATTTCTTGTGGGAGGGAAGAGAATTATTTACAGTTAGTCTGTAGAATTATTTACTGGAAGACAACATGTTCATGAGCAATCAGCATTCATTATTCTTTACTATTGTAGTGAGTCCTGCTCTGAAAATCACATGTGAATTTACTTATCAACTCATGTTGATGTTCAGAGGAGTTGAAAGCTTATTATCTGAGTAGGACCAAGTTCTTGAGTTCTTTCAAATGAATGTGTATAAGCTGTCATTTTTTAATATCTTTTTTATATAACTTTAAAAATATCTTTTAGTATGTGCCATACGGTGTACTTATTTAACGAAAATGTGAAGAGTGAATAATCACTTGTGAAATTTAAATTAACAATATCGGGCAAAAAAATTAAGCGTTCCCCTAGTGCAAACATGTGTGTCCTCCTGAGTGTAATCAGTCTGTTTTCATGAGCGATTACAACCTGATTTGGTTTGATCTGTCTTTTTCCCAAAAGTGATCTTAAATACATATACAAACACAGGCACACGCATGTGCCCACACCCAACCCCTGGATGTAATCTCCTGCGTAACCTATAGAGCAATTTCACATGGTCTCAAATTTCTTTGCCTATTCACATAAAAAGGCTAAGTGCTGCTTCTGTGAGGCAAGAAGGTGTGACTAATGCCTCATTTCTCATCTTTCCCAGGTAATTCAGCTTCCTCTAGAATCACATCTGCTTAGCAATGTAGAAAAAGACAACAATCTTTATGTGTGTGTTTTCCTGCATGTGTTCTCCAAAGAAGGAATGTCAGGAACATGGTATTCATTTTTACAAATACTAAGTCTGATTTTCATTTGTTTAATGAACAACATTTCCATAATAGTAGCCACACAACAAAATAATTGTGCTCACAAACACTTTAAATAAGACTAATATGTGTTACTCTGGTGCTAACAATTGTCAGATCTCTGCAAGTTCCAAATTTTTGATGTGGATTAGGTTCTTTTGAAATATTGATTATCATGAAAGAGAATTTTAAAACAAAATGTTAAGGAAAAACATGTTTAGAAACTGGAATATCAAAGGTAAAAGTTCTTATTCTTCCTTGGTCAGAAATCGACTGCATTTTCTTTCTTTGTTGGACTTGCATTTGTGATAGGAAAGGTAGAGTATGGAACTATAATTATCTGCAAAACATAAAATGAGTTTGGTGGCAACTGTGTGAGCCACATATGAGCCTCATTACTTCGACAGACATGAAGGACATTTCTTTGCTATTCAGCTAAGTCTCAAAAATGTGTTTCATTCAAGCTAATGAATAAATACACAGATAGTTATGGTGTCTCTGCTGATTGCTAACTTGTTCAATGGCGGTAAGTTTTCTATTTTTTAATTTAATTTTTTGTCTATACGATCTTTTGATTAAACTTTTAAACTTGATATTCAAAGACACAAAAAGTAGGATTTATTTTCTTCTGTCTGCATAGTCCTGGTGGACATTCATGAATCACCTCCATTTCTTCTTTGTATTTATTTTGCATTCATAACAAGCTTAAAATCACACTATTATCAAAGTTTCAGGAAATAAATGAAGCCTGTATCAATATTGTCTATACATATATATGTTTATTTCTATTTTTCAGTTTTAATGTTTTAATTTTCTTTGAGGTTTATAAAAAAATCTTTTCTACCTTGACATGTTATTTTAAAGTTCTGCCTTTGAACAGTGTATATGTAGGTGACTCTTAGCAAATAAGTTAACAGTGTTCATATGATCAACAGAAAAGACAGCCACCTACTAATGCTTAGTCTGTACTCAGAAGAATAGTGGAAATACTACCTAAAAATATTTACTGAACATTTGGTAATAGTTTTTTCACTATTTATAAATTACACACGAATTTAAATATGATAAACACTTTCCTTCTTGTTATATTTAACTTTGAGACGGGTTGTGCAGAATTGGGATTAGGTATTTTTGTTTGTCTCTTAAGCTGCTGAGCAACTTCAGGAAGAACATTGCTTTTAGTGGGTAGTTACAGAAGCAGAGAGTTTGAACCGGCCCAACATCAAGCTTTCCAGCAGACTGCCTTCAGCAAATTCATAAAATATCCTTCTGATGATCTTTAATTTTTCACTTTGTTGCTCAGATGACATTTTACTTTTGCAGTCCTGGAAAGAGGACTTAGGCTAGAGGCCGCAGTCATAACCACTGCCAGCAATAGTCATCACTGAGAAATTACAGTGACGTGAAGTTATATTTTCTGGATTTTGTATCATCATAAGGCATGAAAGCCTTACTGAATATTGTTTCGTAGCTTAAGTTTGTTGACAGAGTTCAGAGTTCCATTTCCAAATTATATCCTCAAGTGTTAAAAATCCTCATGTTCCTATGTATATGGAACATAGAAGCATATGTTTTTGCACTGAGACAATGGCAGGAAAAGGTAAGAGAAAGCATTTAAAGTATTTTCTGTACAGATGAAGGAGAAAGATTTGCTTATAATTGAATAAAGATTGTGATTGTTGTACAATTGTCTCTTACCAGGAATGGAACTCGTAAGTAAAATATAAAATATATTTATATTCAAGACTAAGTCAGTGAGCAGTAAAGAAGGAAAAATTGGTAACATGCATATTTGTGGATAGGTTTCAAATAAATGTAAGAAAGCTTAAAGTTGACATACAGGATTAAAAAATGTATCTTGTCAAAGAAGCTGGATAATCGTGATGGCCAAAATAATCATCAGCAGAAGGAAAGAGATAAGTTTGTCACATGATGAAATGCAGTCTGCAAATAAATACACCATGAACCAGCATGGGTAGAAGTCATCTCATGTAGCTGGGGTCCTTCAATAATCACTAGAAAAAGAACAGCCACTTACAAAACAATTCATCATTCTTATCTTGGGCACCTATCTTGTGATGGACTGAACAATGCTGTGGAAGTATTGTTGAGTATCGTTGAGGACAGAGGTATCCTCCTTGACTGGATCACAGTAAGTCAGTGTAGCTTTCCTGCAATTCATAAACTAGTGAGCACAAGTCAAAAATACGGAATCTGAGATCTAAAGGGTCCTTGTTAGACCCACCTGTGGAGGGTAGCTTTAGAAAAGGGAAAGAACTGGCTTCCTATTTATAGTGATAGACAAGGTAAAGAATTTCAAACAGCCACCAACTTTTATTGCCAAAGAAGATGTAGAGTTGTTGCTGTTGCAGCTGTGGAGATGTTTAACAGCTGGTCTTATGTGGTATCTGTAAGCAAGATAACAATTCTTGCAGGAAAAAAAATCCTATAAATGAAATACTGAGTTATGAAACAATGACTTAGAGGTTAATTATCATTTCAGGCAATCATGCAGGTTTCAATGAGTTACAAATTCTAATTCCAGCCTATTAGTCTTAAACTTCAATACATGAACTATTTCTAACTGTGTTACACTTTCTGTCAAGACAGGGGTGATATTCTATATACATATACATAGTTTTAAAAAGGGTTTTTTTTTTAATAATTTTGTTTTCATAAGTACAGTTGAGGAAGTATTGTGAGTAGGCAGTTGAAAATCATCTTAAAATCACTTCTCAAACATCATATTCTCTATTACAGTAGGAGTATCTGCTATCAGGTTGATCAAAAAGAGGAGAAAGTGATTTTACTTCAAAGACCTGAAAACTGTCAGTGGAATGTGAGCAGATGACACAAACAGTGTCATCCTGGCTTTTCTGTTCATTCAAATACACTTTTTAGTCCATTTCATAGAGGTTAATTCTATGCTGGCAAAAGCATAGATGTCTTTGAAGGACTGGCTGTACTTTAAGATAGTATTTTAAATGAGGTTCTTCTGCCAGCCACTACATGCAGGTAAAACCATTTTGTGTTTATGAATTCTGGTCACCAATCGTCAAGTCAGTGGGTTGCCCACTGGTGCCTTCCATTAGGTAACAAGATCTTGTTCTATAGACACCCAAAAAAAAAAAAAGTGTTCTCTTTTTGAAAATAATTTCCACAGACACTTTGTAAAAGCATAATCCTTCTCCTAATAGCCACATCTGTGCATCTGCAAATGGACGTTTTGAAATGACACATTGCCTATGCATACATTGCATATGCTTTCTGTCCGATCGTAGAAAGTGTGGGATTCCACTTGGTGTAATGGTTTTGTCAAGTCTCAGGGGCAAGACAAGTTGGACTGAAACAGTATGTAGATGACAGATTGTCACTGTAAGGCTGGTATTTCATTATCTGACATTATTTCCTACAAGTTGGTAGAAATATAAGCTCATGTCTGTAGATAGAGGGTAGTTCTGGAACTTGTACTGCACTCTAGGTAAGATTTAATATACATCCTGAACAGTGTATTCAACCTGGGCAGATGTGTGCTGTGTTCCCACAAATGTCAGATGACTTCAAGCTAGACACTGTCCTTCTGTTGAGATTATCTGTAAAATACAGGTGAAGTTGTTATAACTTCCAGGGGAAAGTTCTACATGAAATAAATCTACTGCTCTAAAAAAGATTAAAGAAAAGATTCTGAACCCTAGCAATGTACATTTTCATGCCAAATTTTTAAGAAATTCTGAACACGTCATCTTGGCCAATTTTCTTTACTTTCTGCCTTCCAGAATTTTCCCTTCAGTTTTCTTCAAGACATTTCACATTTCAAGGTGCTGTTCAGAGCTGTTGTGTTGTTCAGTACTTCAGACAGCTGCTGTATTCATCTCCAACGGTGATTGCATTTCAGTTGCCATATGTATTCCAAACCTAATTCACAGGTGACCTGTGAGTCTTAACAGTTTCTTAGTGCCCTTCTCAAGAACAAAAGTCAGTGCAAAGGACCTGTCCAGGATATTACTGTGTATATTCTTCCCCCTATTTTCTCCTAAATGAAATACCAGTCCTTATAAACTTACCTTTTTTCACAAAATATTTTAACTGATATTTAATAAATTCAACCTGAATAGTAGCAAAAACCTCTCCCCTCCCTGCTGAAAGCTAATGCTGTTACATAGATAATAATCAGAAAGGTCAAGTGCTTCCATATACTCTCTTTTCAAGTCTTTCCTCTATTGTATGTGAGCATTTAATCTCATTTGCTTTGAGTGGACCCATTAACATTAGCTTTACTTTACAATTACAAAGCTTTCTTACATATTTATTTGTGAATGTAAAGTCCACCCTAAGGTAGGCACTCAGTTCTGAATCTCATCTCTTAAGAGTAGCTTTCTTTGTGCAGCACAAATCAGTGTATTTAGCATTCGTACCGTGACAACCACATTTACTGTACACCGACAGTGGCAGCTATCCTCAGAGAAGAATTCAAATTTCAGTAACACGGTCAGATAAAAACAATGGTATTATGATATCAAGGTTCATATCATGGAAGTCGTGCTGAAGCACAAGCCTGTGCACAAAATTCTGAATGTGGTACCTATGCTGATAGCTAAGGTCATTAGCTAATGCTCTTCTGTAGTATATATGCATTATCATTATTGTGTAGACTGCAGTAAAACACTGAATGATCTGAATACATTCCAAATGAGGTAGAGGATAGCATCTTGGTCCCAAAGAAAGTAATCATGGATTTTCTTGGGAATTTCAAAGCAGAATCAAAAATACAAGAGTGCTTCTACACAAAGGCCTGGCAGCTATATATGCTTAGTTTCCATCTTTTTGGATAACCACAGCCTGCTGCTCATTTTCACCTCTGTGTTTGTGTATGGATGCTTTGGTATACAATGAGCAGCTTGGGCATAGCTTCTTCCCATCTTGAGAAGAAAAAACTGATTATTTCTAAACTGTATTGTAGAACAATATATGATTGACCCTGTGCAAACAGCAAACTTGATCCTTGGTTTTGTACAAACACAGAATGTGGTCCATTATACCTGCTGCTAGGTGTTGACAAGACCAAGTTATTAAGCACAGGAAACCCTATTCCGCACCTCTTACTCACACATTCTTGAGTTAATCAATAAAGGTTACATCACTGGTTTATTATCTACAGGAGAACAGTTTGAATTTTTTTTTTTCTGAAAAAGAAAAATAAATCCCCAGTTTTTCCTCTGGGGTAATATTATATGTAACTAAATTTCATATTCTACTCAAGTAGACTTAAATCTATCAGCTTGGGGACCGAAGTAAAGGATACTGATTATTATCTCCGAAGAAGGGCAAAGTTCCTCAATTTTGAAAAGTCTGTTGTTGACTGTTCATTAACTCAAGGAGTGAGAATACTTCAAATTACTTTCTGTGGGAACAACAGCACATGAGAAATCTTTTCTTATTCCCTTCCCCAGGCCACAAAATACATATTTTGCCTCCTGTTTCAAATACAGAGACTCTGCAGTTATATCAAGTCTACTGTCTTATTTGAAATACATATTTATGATTATTTTTCAGGCAAGTTTAAGTCCCTGTGTGCCTTAAATACTGAGCAACTGAGAATAAAATATCATCTGTTTAGTTTAGAGCCATAATTCCTTTAATGGTATATTGGTACACACATGACCAAATTTCGAAGTTTCATTCTGGAAAATTAACTAAAATGCTCTAGAACTCAGTATTTGGATTGGATGATCTGACAGAAGCTGCTGAAAGTTCTATGAGAAAAATAAGATAACAGATATGCTGAAGATTCGGAAAAATCAGCAGTTTTCTGCGTAGTATCTCAATATAAACCGATACACAAGTAGGTGTCGCAGGTTGAAAAGGGGGGCTGTTTCCCACCGAAAGGGATGTGACGAAGTAGTGTGTCAGCTGGAAAAGCAAACCAGCAAAACCACAAGCAAGGAAAACTTTTGATGCTTGTTAACAGCTTATCAGCACGTTAACGAGCTCATTAAGGCTTTAGTTGGGCAAAGGAAATGATAAAAGGGATAGAAACAGAAAAGGTTTAATAGTAAAACGCCCCCAAAATAAAAGGGAGAGAAAGAAATAAAGGGAAAAATTAATAGACAAATAGATAAACATATACGGTTACACATAAAATCTCCCGATCAAAACGATCCCCGCTTACAAACAAACTCCCCCCCTGCACAATGGTTCCCCATGCCAGTGGGGGGGAGGGGGAAGGAAGAGTCCAGTCCGTTCACCTGACGGAAAAGTTCTCGATATAAGAACTTTCTCCTGAAGCAAACCTTTCATGCAAATAAAACACAGTCCCTCTTTCCTCCGGAGTGACTGCAGAGAACTCTTCTCTGCCAAGGATAGCTCTTCCCAGACTCCCCCACACACACACATCTGCGCCACTGGCCGGCCTGGTTGTGTCCCAAGGGAATATCTGCAAATTCCCTCGCGCGTTGGTGCGCACACTCATCTGTGCCACGGGCCAGCCTGGTCACGTCCCAAGGGAATATCTTCAAATTCCACTGCACGTTGGTGCCCACTTCATCTGCTGCAGAGATAAGGGGTACTGCTGGGTCAATCTGTCATGGCAAAACAGTTCACACACCCCCCCCGCCAGGAATCGGCGGGAACGGAAAAGGTTCTACCCATGTTGCAGAAGGAGTCTTTTACTGCTTCAGGGAAATAACAGGTCACGGACGTGGCTTTCTCTCCTTGATAAAGGTTTCCAGTCCCGGGGTGTAAGATTCAAGAGTCCTGTGCGGCATATTTGAGAAAGCTGCAGCATGGACAAGATAGAGAGGACAGTAGATAGAGCAGAGGGGAAAACCAGATGTCCTCGAGTCTCTCAACACGCCCCCTTCTATGAGTTCATTCAAAGAGGCATGTCCTCCTTCCTGGAAGCTCAGGAAAACCACAGCTCTCTGGGGAGAAGAAAGCCAGACAACAGAGGAGCATCCGGTTCCACCATGTTGGACCCAGGACAGTAAGTTAGTAGATTTTAATTACATTCTGAATTTTAAATACAAGTTAAAATGCTACCTGAAAATATGGAGGGAAAGGTTGAAAACATAGGAAAGAAGCTGCTTGAGTGGGGTCTCCCAGTGTATTTGAATAAAATTTTCAAGTTATGCTTATTAGATTTTGCTGTACTGTTTTGTTATCAAAAACGTAAAAACTCAGAATATGAATTTACTCACTGTGTAGGAACACAGCTTTTGTTCCTAGGTTTATGCCATTTATCAGTGTACTGGTGAGCAATGCTTGATATGGTCAAAATTATAATAATTCACTAAACTTTTTTTCTAAAATTTCTATTGATTCTAAGCTGTTGACTTTATAGGACCAGAAAGGGTAGTTGAGAAATCAGAGAAAACAGAAGTCTTCAATTTTGTAAGCTCTCAGAAAGTTTAGCTGAACTCTGTTTTGGAAGCAAGTGTAAATTCATAAAAACGTAGCAATTTTATGTTACAATTGGTAAACTGAGACACAAAGCATTTAATCAAATAGTTTCCAATTAGTTCTAATCATTTCTGCTTTTCCTAAAGCTGTGTAGACATCTGGAAGTTCTTAATGTTCACATCTTTACGGCATTTAATAGCTACCAGAAAAAAAATAAATCGTAGTTGTAGTAGATTTTTTTTTCTTCTACAGTTATAGACTATTTTACACAAGAGGTTTGAGAGACAGGCATACTATCCAAGAACTGGAGCTTGTAGATGCATACCCGAACAATCTGCGTGCTTGCATGAACCAGTTATGCCCAGCCTCACCTGTATTCTTTCCGCTGAGTTCAAAGGGCTTAGTGACAGAACAAGCCTGAATGCCTACTATACGAAGAGCTGGTGGAACTGGTTAGCTTATTGGTTCAGCCACAGCTAACGTGGCCAGGAAGAATGCAAAATTAGAACTAAATTGGAGGAAAAAAATAAAAGAAAATACTGGGAAAACTAGAAATAGATTTCTAAATACTTTCTTCCTTTCCCTTCTTTTGAGTCTTCCCATATCTGGGATTTTTTTCTCTCCGTGGCTAACCTAGAAGTTATGGAGGTTTTTGAGGGTGTTATTTTGGTTGAGGTTTTTTGATTGATTGTTTTTGGTTTTGTGGTTTTGGTTTCACTGTGCATCTGACATATGATTTTTTTCTCCAAAACTCTTTTTAATTTTTAAACAACAGGTTCTGAAAGAGATAAATAATTTGGAAAATCAAAGTATTCTGCTTCATGACAGAATTAAACCTATTCAATCACAGTCACGGTACTTTGTGGAATTTTTTGCTCTATTTTCCGTTTCTCTGCTTTGCTTTTTCAGCTTTGTACTCTAGAACTCAACTAATCGAGATAGATATACAATGCTGTCTCGTCATTATCAAACTTCCGGGTGCCCCATGGGTAGGATAATGCAACTCACACCAGAACTAGTCTTTCCATAGAAAGTTTTTATTTTCATGAAACACTGTTTTCAGAGGGGTAACATTTTGTTTGAAGTATGTAACAACCCTTAAAGGCAGTCTGCAAAACTATACTGAAAATGTGTCTAGTACTGCATTGCTATATCTCCTTTTAGGGAAATTACCATGGTCTCTCTGCTGGTATTTAAAACTTTGGACCTCAGAATAATGTAGACATTAGAAATAACTGGTCTATATGATGGTGTTTAGATTTGAAATTATGTCTATTAGGATCTGATTTGAATTTTAGATTAACATCTGGAGTTTTCTTTTGAGGGGACAGATTCTTGTCTTATTAGGTGTGCAGTCTATTGAGTTTTCCTTTGTTTGTTACAGAGGCATTATTAAAACAATTAAAAACACATTTGGATGTACATACATGCAAGTCCTGCTAAAGTCAGCAAGATTTGTATTAATGCAATTAAAAATAGATGTCTTTAATATCTTGATACACAGAAATACACAGAGTGGTTGGAAAGAACCTCTGGAAGTCACTTGGTCCAACCTCCCTGTTCAAGCAGGGTCACCTAAATCCAGTTGTCCAGCACTATTATCAGACAGCTTTTGATGGGATGTGTTTGAAGCTGCTGGTTAGGCACCTCTAGAATGCCTTTGGAATATTGCATGTTGAAAAACTCCAGTGAATTTTTAGTTCTAACTGATATCTTTTAATGTTTACTTCTTATTTTGTGCAGTATAGGTGCAGCCTTTAATATATATGACTTAGAGGAATGTAGGGCTTCTGACACAGATAACCAACACTCTTAAAGACACTGTTGTGCTGGACTAATTTTATTGATATTAAACAGTTATGGGATTTCAGGAGGAAGACCTGTATCTGGCAGTCTACAGTCTCATTTCAAGTGGTCACATGAAGATTCAAAGATTAAATTATGCAGAGCAAAGGAAAAAAATGAAAAAGAGAAACAAAGAAAGAAACCAATTTCCATTTGGTAAAACATACAAGAGTAATATTCAAGATTGTGAGGAGGGATTAGGATAGCAGGGAAAAAAGGGGGTTTTTTAAAACATAAAGGAATTGCATATGAAGCACAGAGAACGAAAGTGAGGTGGAAAGTACTAACAGAAATTTTTACAGGTAAGGTCAGAAAAGAGAATTAAAAGCAAAAATAAAGTGATGTAAAGAAGTATTTAAAGATGAGAACAAGAAACTTGCATGATATGTATAATGCAAGGGAAAATTAATGAACAGGTTCGAATAGGTGACTGCTATAATAAGAGCAGAGGCTGAGATGCCAGTTTTGCTACAGTCTTTTTGGGTGACTGGATGGAGTGAATTAAATGAGGTGCTAGAACTCCATTTCAGCCTCTTGTAAGTATTTAATTTTCTGTAACTCAGATAAAAGTGTTCTTAAACACCTGTTGCCTGTGAAATTTCTGAAATGGCCTTAGGTACATAATTGCATCAAATTCTTAAACACAGATCATTAAAAATTGTTTTCTGACAAGTAAATTTCAATTTTCTTGTTATTAAATTGTAACTAATATGAGTGTCATGATGGTTTTGCTCTTCTTATTCTGTGTGATGAATAGAATAGGCTGTGTTTATGTTTACTGCAATCATATGTCTAATTTCTAGGTGCTCCCACTTGATTACAGCAAGACTTAAGATCCCAAAGTGGAAGACAGCCACATTGGCTTTCTCTCTCTCTCTCTCCTTGTTTTTTTTTTAATTTTTAATATTGACTGGTTACTTACACTATTCTCAGTCTAGTTAAGCTCTCCTTATAGTGGCTTTTAAAGCATCTATTTGTTGTTTCTAACCCCTGAATAAAACACTCTAACTGTATTCTTTGAAAATAAACTCTTCACAATTTCAGAATATTTCTGTGATAAAATAATTATTATGTTAATTATGCTTATTTCAATCTCCAGCTCTTGGGGTTAACTTCACAAAAAATTATAGGATTAAGGCACCCGTCCGGGAGCTATTATAATAAGGCTGCCAATATGTAGGTCACGGGAGACTCATCAAACAGTACACGATTTTATTTATGTTGACATAACCTAAATGGAACCATGAACCTGAAGTGAATGGCTTCTAACTCCGTCAATTCTCTCAACCACCTTGTCATCATGCGTTGTCTCCTATCTGCTTTCTATTTATTTCCCAAATTGATAAGACTTCAGCAAGTCTTTTAATTTATTTATAAATAATTTTCTTCACACCTTGCAATGATGTGCTTATGCTTACTTATCTCTATGGAATTCTTCACTTGCAATGAACCCACATTTTAAATGTTGATCCTTTAAAAGTGTCAGGTACTGTAGAGAAACCTCCTTAGGGCAATTGACAAAAGCTGGGATTTGTTTCATATGAACTTTCCCTTACAGGGGAATCCCTTATATCCCTTACAGGATTTTCCATTGCCTTGTGATGCACTTCTGGGGAGAAACTGCTTGCCTGGGCCAAGAAAACCCACTGAGCTCATATAAGGACATTTTAGGTAGACATTACTGTGAAGGACATCCTTATCCAGTGAGACGTTCAAGTGACTAACTTCCATCTCCTAATATCACACTCTAAGTTTAAATCAATCATCTAGGCTGTCTATAAATCTGTTGGAGATAAGTGGTCATAAAAGTTGGGGTCAATGATTTACTTACAGAATTTCTTCTCTCTGTTCATTAAAAACACACAAGCCTTTATAACTAAGTTCCGTCTTCCTCAAAACTTCCAAACTTTCAGACAGATTAGGAGGTACAATTCGTCTAATTCTTTATGCAAACCCCTTTGACACTGTTGCATTAACCTGTAGGTTTCTATCCCAGTTTCTCTTTCTCTACTGTAGCCTTCTAGTGTTAGAGACACTCAGTGAAATGTAGAGAATAATCGCAGGACACTTTCGTTTATGCCAGGCGACAGCACTCACAGAATCACAGAATCAATCACAGAATGCTTTAGATTGGAAGGGACCTCTGGAGGTCATCTGGTCCACCCTCCCTGTTCATATTAGGCTACTTAAAGCCAGTTGCCCAAGACCATGCCCAGACAGCTTTTGAGATGGAGAGGTAGAGAACCCACAACCTCCCTTAGCAACCTGTGCCAGCATTCAATCACCCTCATGGTGAAACTATTTCCAGATGTTCAGAGGGAACCTCCTGTGTTTCCATTTGTGCTCATTGACTCTGGTCCTGTCACTGGGCATCACTGAGAAGAATCTGGCCCTGCCTTCTTTGCACCCTCCCTTCACACATTTATAGGCATACATTGATAAGATCCCCCCCATCAGTAAAAAGTGGCTCAAACCTGGAAGTTGAGTGAAAATGGCATAAAGCCTTCTACATCAAGTTAGCTCTTACGCACCAGCCAGGAAGATGTGTCTCTACTTCTTAAGACAAATATGACTAGTTAAAAGCAGAAGCCTCTTCAAACCTGTTTGAAATAAAGCCCTGCTGCCAAATCAGTTTTAGTGTTCTTTGCTCTCACAACCCTCTACAGAAAGTACAGAAGTATTTCTCTCAGAAAGCCATAGATTTTTTTTTTAGTATGTCTTATCTATGGCATTTCTAAGGAGGCTGTTTCCTTTCAAATGCTAAATATATAAAGAGACTAGAACAAAATTGTAATAGAATTTTAAATTTTCAAAAATACAGCAGTATTTTTTCTGTTTTACTATGAAGAAGATATATATATGCAAAATTATTGCTCTGATTCATCTATGGCTTAAGCCCAGTATAATCACAACTTCTTTGTCATAAAGGCCTTTTTCCAAATATCACACAAATTCTACACCTAAACCTAAACCTGAACCTGAACTTGAACCATGGGTTTAGGAACTAGAATCCACCATTATTTTTCAAAATATGCAGTAGATTTCAAACAAATAATTATTTTTTCTAGTAGCAATTGGAAATTACCTTACTTTAAGAATACTGTTTATTTTGTATTTTACATTCTTTATTTCCCTTCTGGATTAAATTCTGATCTCAGCTACATGGAAAAAGCTTCAAAGAAATTCAGTGAATATTTCCAGTTGTATAAGTGTATAAGAACAATTCAGATAAGAATTTTTGCCTCTCTCTTCCCAACCATTTATACATGTATTTTCTCATATTGTTGTTCTAGCACTGGTGGAATTGAAGAGAATTCAGACATAAAGAGTACATCAGATGCCAACTTCCACAGAAACTTCCTCACAAGAATTTTTAGCAGTGCATGTTATTGTTTTGTGGTTTGAAAACATTAGCTAAAACGCAGGTAGCCAAATACGCATTTTTTAAAAGCAAAATTACTTTTTCAGTTATGTACAGCTATTTTCAGAAATAGTGTAGTATTTTTTGTAAGCATATACTGCCTGTTCTTTTTAACCTGAAATAGAAATAAACCCACAAATTAACAGAATTATATTTGCTCAATATATAACATTTTCTCTAATATTTGAAGTAAGCCTGTGATAATACTGTCAATGGCCACAGTCTCCAAAATAATTGCTAGATATGATTCCTTATGTATCTCAAGATAAAAAGTGAACAAATACCTTCCACTCACTAATCTGCGCTTTCTATCTGCAGTACCCCATTAAATTCTACCCAGCAGCATTGCAGGGGAAGGTTTCTGTGGCTACAGATGGTCAACAAAATTTCAGTGCAAGTTTAAGGAACTCTTTGTGCCTGCCTTCTCTTCTTTTCTTCTAGTGGGGATCTAAAGGTGAAAGAAATTACTTAATTATTTATCTGTGGAAACTAGAGCTAGAGGTTTATACTGCTATGATCTACAGTCATTTCTAAACTATTTCCATAATTAATGTCAAAGTCAGAGAAAAATTGAGAAATACGCGCTGTGTTTCCATGTCATTTCAATGTCAGTGTTAAGTTCTGCTTTCAGAAGTATGAATGCAACTTCTATAGGAATTAATAGGACTATTTGCAGAGGTAAAACCATTACTTGTGCTGTGTAATGGGAAGAAAATTAGCCATTAGGGAGGTTAAACCCTGGGTAAGGTTTACCTTGCCATCCATGTTTCATCATCCCCTTTATATACATGGAATTGCTGGCTTCTGGACTTCTTGGTACTGCTTTATTATCCATTTTCAACCTACGGTTTAAACTAAGATTGACTTTATGGAGCAGTCAAAAGTAAGGAGAGTAAGGAAAACAATCCTGAATCTGAAAAAAGTGCATCGCACTAAGGATTTTACTGTAAGTAGCCTCTCCAAAGAAAGAATATCTTACAATGTGAAAAAGTTACTTAGCTGAAGCAGTTGTTCACAGATCTTTTCTTTAAAAATGCTTTTTTGAACACTAATAAATCATATTTTACTAGAGCAATTTTACTGCTATTATATTACATTTCTGGTTTAATGATCAGTCATTAAATATGAAGAATGCCATTTCACACATAAATTGCAGGGCTTTTTTTTTACTAACATTACAGTTGCTGATCCTTTAATGCAATAGCAAATTTGCTTTAATTTTTAGACAGCAGATGTTTCAATTTCTTGATGTGAGAACTTAATCATTTCTGCATTATTGTAAGATTAGAAGATTTCCTGTATATAAGAAATTAATATTAATCCAAATAGTTTTCAACCTTGTGAAAATGAATTGTAGAGTAAAAAATATTGTTTTGAAGCTCAAGTTCCCGATTTTATTTTTAAATGAGATGGAGAGAGTATTCAGAAAAAAAAAATACTGATTCAGAAAGTACAAAGAGAAGAGAGTTCTTCCCAGTTCATTTTTTTGGAGAGGAGGCAACAAAATAATTTCTCATTCTGAAAAGGCAAATGTTAAGCTAAGGCTGTGAATGCCTTTTCTGTGCTGCTGCTTAGCAGATGAATTATATTACAGTTTGCCATGCTGACTCTGAAAATTATTTGTGTTTTCTAACAGAGCAAGGGGGGAAACCCCACGATCTTATATTAATTCCTGCAGGCTCAGTATACAGGCATTTCTCATTAGAGTTTTATAAGGATAACATTACTACTTGCAACTGCAGGAAAAAAAATTATGGTTGGACCTTTGGCTTTCCTTTCTCCATCTCAAAGAACAGTGCTTGACTCCCAGTGGAGATTTTTTAGAGAATACCAGACCTTGGGACTAAAAATTACCTTGTCTTAGTGATTTTTAATGGAAACTCCTCATAAATAATGACAACACTCAACACTCATTTAATTTCTTTATGGGTGCATTTTTAAGAAAGAATTTCTTAGCAAAGCAGTGTCAATTAAGTATCATATTATTATGCTGGAGTTTATAAAAGGAAGTGTCTTCATGTTCTGGTAAGGAAGAAATTTATTGTACCATTCTTCTCATCCAACTGTAGACATCTCTAGTGCATGTGTCTCCATTTCAACTAGTCACTTAGGCATCCATTGTAGTAGCAGAGAGAACTGTAAGACACAGTCCGTTCAACCTGTTTTAGACACTCAATGAGATGAGCCATGTTACAGAAGTGTCTTTTTCTTTCATGCTCAGAAAAATGCTATCTTTGATTGACCTCAGTAAGTTCCACCAAATAATCCCTCCCATAACACACGCACTTTAAAGTTTTTCAAAATGACAGTGGAGGAAAGAAAAAACATTCCTGCCATTGAGTCCAAGGTCTGGGATCTTGATCTTAACACTCTTTACTTTACATACTTACCTCTTACAAATTTGCTTAAGTACATACTAAACCGTAGGCTCCATTTTGATGTCCAGAAAGTCTCTTTAATGTGAGTCTTGTAAAGATTAATTAAAATAAAGTTTATTAACCAAACTTAAATACTTTAATGAAGTTTCTACAAAACCTGCAACTTCTTGTTTTGTACAAGAACCAAAATTTACTATACAAGTGAAAGAAATACTACTTAGATTAAGCTGGGAACTATAGAAATAAAGAAATGCATAAATAAACATGATGAAAATTGTTGTTGACCTGTACTATAAACTATTAAAAGCAAAATAAAATGGAATAGAAAGGTCTTACCTTAGACTAGAGTATTTGTGACTGAAAATTACAGCATTTCTGCAACTGAGGAGGAATCACATGAATTAGCGGCATGAAGCAGATAAAATTTAATTCTTGGTCTACACTAGTTGTTTAAGTTTCTTCTGAGGTGATCTATGCTAAAGCATGTAACTAGCAGAGGTGAGAAGCCGCATTTCTCTTTCTCTTGATTATACAGGGAGCTCATATGATCAGCCTAAACCACCTGCAAACTTTTAGTCACATGGTGTTAGGCGAGATGAACTCCTTTGAGAGATTATTGTGGCCTTCCAGGGCTGAAAGGGAGCTTATTACAATGGGGACAGTCTTTTTATCAAGGCTTGTTGAGACAGGACAAGGGAGAGCTGTTTTAAACTAAAAGAGGGGAGATTTAGACTAGATATAAGGAAGAAATTTTTTCCAATGAGGGTGGCAAAACACTGGCACAGGTTGCTCAGAGAGATGGTAGATGCTCCCTCTATCCCTGGAAAGATCCACGGCCAGGTTGGGTGGGGATGTGGACAACCCAATCTATTTGAAGATATCCCTGCTCACTGCATGGGGGTTTGGACTAGATGACCTTTGAACGTTCCTTGCAATGCAAAGCATTCTATTATTCTATAATTCTATGATACTATGATTGTTAATGAACTGTCATACAGTTCAGCAGATGGAAAAACTGTGAAGTATAAGAATATTTTTATTTGTGTTGCTTTGATTGTCCATCTTCCTTATTTGCACATGTAACCTAATTTTATTATTACTTTTTATAAGTACATTTTACTTACATAACTTATATACTTATATACTTATATAACACTTATATAACTTA
>NW_010391205.1:2068-2282 GCF_000710305.1 Buceros rhinoceros silvestris | reverse complement strand
GAGGCTGGGTCAGTAGCTGATTGGAGGAGAGTGCACTTGAAACCAATCCAAGTAAAGCACGTATAATAAACAAGTACGAGAAGATTATAAAGCATTGTGATAAGAGAGAACTAAGCAAGCAGTAGGCAGTTGCAATTTGGAGTAAGTAAGTGCTGCAGCAGTTTGCTGCAGTTGTATTTCAATAAAGGCTTTGTGTGCACACAAGCTGTTGTCG
>NW_010391205.1:1483-1815 GCF_000710305.1 Buceros rhinoceros silvestris | reverse complement strand
TTTCTCCCTTCCCCTATTTCTGGTGGGATAGGGAAGGGTATTATCGTCATCAGACCTTGGTTTTACCTCGACCAAACCGTTGACACACAACTAACAGCGGCACACACGACGATAACACCAACGATAGCAACCATCGATGTCTGCAACAGGTCAGTAATCCACCCCGTAAATTCCCACCCCATTTCACCCACGCTGCTTCCCAACCAAGTGTCCTGTACTTGCTCCTGCCGCTCAGGTGTAATTCCGGCTCTTCCTCCTCTTCTGGAGGTTTTCCTGAAGGGGCAGCGACACGTTAGAAATTCTTCTTGTCCACGGCACCCCCTCCAGTACCC
>NW_010391205.1:492-1366 GCF_000710305.1 Buceros rhinoceros silvestris | reverse complement strand
GCCAGGGACACGTTAGAAATTCTTCTTGTCCACAGCGCCCCTTCCAGTACCCACACACTCCTTGTTCCTCCAGTCACAGCGTATCTAATGCCAGTCGGTTTTGAAGTGCCACTTTCGAGACCGTTTGTACTTGTTTATGAAGTAAATCAGAACTGTCATTCGCGAGGGTGGCCAAAGCTCTCACTGGTGTGGTTAAAGGGGGGACATAATTCCAGTTCTGAGGTGAACTACTCCTGCTCCAGAGAACCCTTCGGCCCACCCTGCCTGTAGTGGTAAATCATACGTTGCAAATATTCCGGGCGGACAATGCGAATTGTGTGGACACAAGGCCTTTGTTAAAATACAACTGCAGCAAGCTGCTGCGGCACCTACACACTACAAATTCTAACTGCGCAGTTTCTCCCTTATCACATGAATTTATAGTTTCTGAGTTATGGTTACGTGCTTTGCTTGGATTGGTTTCAAGTTCACTGTCCTGCCCAGAGATGAGCTGGCTTTCCAATCACCCATTGACGCAACCTCTCTGTCTCCTCCTAAATAACACACCTCCTGCTGCTGACTGACAGCAGGCTTACAGGGCTGCTTCCCGGACCGGCTGAGGGGTCACGCCCACAATTCCCCCTTTTTTGTCTTTGCGCCAAAAAGACCGTGTGCAAGGATTTCTGCAGGGCCCTTGCAGAAGTCCAAGAATACGTGAGAGGCAGATGGCCAACATTATAACTATCAGAACAATCCTTTTCACCGGTCGGTAACATCTCATCTATTAGGCAGCTTGTTGCAGAACACGGGGTGGCAGTGTGGGCGGTCGGAAGATTACGTGCTTACGTGCTTACGTTACAGGAATGCAGTAACCACCCACGATGGGCGAGGCTTC
>NW_010391205.1:0-312 GCF_000710305.1 Buceros rhinoceros silvestris | reverse complement strand
TATATAACCCTGTTCATTACATAATAAAGTGCCATTTTGCATCCTCTATACTAGAGAAAGTGTATAAATGGACCTCGACGGCAGAGGTCGAGTGCCAAATATGACAACAAGTTGCCACATAATGGTGACGTCCCGAAGTGATCCGTTGGCGGCCGCTGCAGGTTCCGCAATGGCGATATGGATCGGTCGACCAAGGTGAAAAAGACTTTTTTTATGTACTTAAAGACTTGGGGCGGTAATGACTATAAATTAAAAAGAGGCCGCCGAGGCATGCATTCCGTGCATGCTTTCGCCAGGGATTACTTAAATCCC
>NW_010391204.1:74686-79752 GCF_000710305.1 Buceros rhinoceros silvestris | reverse complement strand
CGGTTTCTCGTTTCCTTCTGGGAAGAGGGGACTGGACAGTGTGGTTAACTTCCTAAAAAGCTTATAGTAAACATCTTAGATTCCACGAGTCTGTTCATGCCTGAACCTAGGAAAATATCTTTTTAGGATTTTTAATATCAGGTGATGGGTAGTCAGTCAAGGGCAGCCAGTAACAATGGTAAACAAGGCTCATCAGAACCTCATTCCAGCTCTTAGCTGGAAGACAGAATACAAACCTTAGACAAGCTTGTACCATGCTGCAAGCCCATACATTTAGCTATGTCAATAAAGAAGAACATTACTTTGAACGGAGATTGTGCTTTGTCCCACCTGTTTAAAATAAAATGCGCCTGTCTGTGAGGAGATGCTGTGTGTTGTGCAGGTACCTGTGGCGTGCTGGGACAGAGGAGGATGTCACTTGTATCACAGTGTTTTGAGACACACGCTTGTGCTCTGATTCTGAGCCCTGTTAAAAACCCAGCTGACCTCAGAGGGTCAGGAGCCGCTGATTTGGTGAGCAGCAACTATGAGACAGCCTAGAATGTGGTTACTGGAACAACAGTCACCATGGGGACAGCAAACAGAAGGCGTTCTATGACCAAGCAATTCCACACATCACCCACGTTTCTCAGCACACAGGCAGGCAGAAGTGGAGTCCCTTTCTGCCCTACTTTTAGCCCTGGACTAATGAGTAATTCTTTACCCACCTAACTTGAAGTACAGTTCCAACAAACCAGGGAGGGTCGTGCTGGTGAGACAAAAAACTAATGATGGCATTGCAAAAAGATGGGCAGAATTGGTGGAAAATTGAACCGAAATATTCTGATAGAGTTCTCATTGGAAACTGGCTGGAAAATAGGAAAAGGGTAAGATGGGGAGAGAAGTGTGAGAGCAGGACTAGGGAGGGTCCGGACCAGTGCTGTGGAGGTTGCATACAACTGCAGTCGTTAAGGTGGAGTCCAGGCTCACCTCGGAAGAGTAATGAAAGGCAGAAAGATAAGAATCTCGCTTGGGCTACACTGATTTTGTTAATGATCCCCCCTTCTCTCTAAGCCAGGACCGAAGCCAGGCCTGAGTGGGGGTTACGCTGTGTGGTCGCACCAGATGTATCATTAGCCAATTGAAAATGCTATAGCACTTTTGAGGGCAATTGCTTCAGACTGCCAAACAAATTACAACTACACAACAACGTGTACAGTTTAATAACATATACCAACATTCTATGAGAGGCTTCATTAACCCTTCCATGAATTAATACTACTTATTATTACCTGTATTAGATGATCTTTAATCATTTGGATATTGGTTTCACGTGCTTGGGTAAACAAGAGCATCTTTGCTAGCAGAGCTGCTCAATAGATTGCATATCCTGCTTAAGAGCTAAGCAAAATTTTATCATTAGACATTTAACTTTGTCAAAACATGACAGCTGGGTTCAATATTGGAACTGTTAGGGCAAATCCTCCTGACTCTGCTAAAATTATTTCCTTTAGATTTTTTTTTTTTCTGGAGCAAAATGCTAAGACTATATGGCAGAGACTGCCCTGATGCAGCAGAAGTAGTAACAAAGGGACAAAAAAAAAAGCGCGCATTCATTGGTGCTCTTCAGTTACTGGTTCACATGGCAGAGGGATGTATTTAACACCAAACCTTGAATAATTCAAGGGCTGTACAGTATTTTATATTTACACCAAGTAATCAATCCGGAATTCTACCAGCTGAGCACAGCCTTCATTCCAAATAAGTGCTTTTAAGATGCGTAGATGACGAAAGCAGCGCTGGAAGAGAGCTGCTGCAAGTGGCAGATTGCCTTGACTAAACTGAGCGTTGTGTATCTCCCCAGTTTACACAAGTCCCTGGCAACTGTGGCAGCAGCAGTAGCATATACAGAACAGACTTCATTTGGTTCCCAGATCACAAACCAGACCAAACAGTAAGGAGAGCCACGATGGAAAAATCAGAGGTAAGAAATTTGGCCTGTAGGGCTGTGTGTGCCAATACTCCAAACAGCGATAATCTTTCACTGATATTTAAGTAACATTTTATAGCCTTAAACAACTCTGTGGAAAAGGGGGCACTGCAACTCCGTGGCCAGCTTGCAGGATCCAGAGCTGCCTCATACATCTGATGTAAGGAGGATGCCTTTCAGAGGTGGAGAAACTTACCTGGTACCCTCTGGCAGTTTCCCATCTCTGCTTCGGAGGCTGATGGGGCCACATGAAGATTATAAACATGTTACTGCCAGCTAGGACTGGGGATTGCGTCTTCAGGACATTCTGTGGACTATAGTATCAGCTTGCCGATAAAAGAGGATATTTTCCATCAGCACACCTCTGATTCCTAGGAATGACCTGCACTTAAACAAGTCCCAGATCTTTCACAGCAATACTTTTCCCCACAAGTATCATCTCCAAGGTGCCCCTTCACCCCCGAATGCTCTCACATTCTCCCCTGACAGGCAGTTGGACGGTAATATATGTAACGCTAGTGCACAAAGAAACGCTTAAGCAGCACAAGACAATCAGCTTTTCACTTGCAGGCTTCTTAAACGTATCTGCAAATCCATGATGCATGTGTTGAAATCAGACTAATCAGATCTCCTGACATATAGATAGAGTTGCTTAATTTGACTGCACATTTACTGTGCTTGAAATGCAAATATTCTTATTTTGAGGGATTAAAGTAAATGTAAAAGTAATATAAGGACGATAAAATAAATATTAAATATAACATTTTGTGTTGCCCCTGGTGGCGCAGCCTGACTCAAAAGCGTGCTCAGCCAGCTGTACCCTCTTGCACGACGACAAATAGCATGGTTTCACCTACATCTCATTTCAGGGCCTGCCATTGCAGCTGCTCTTCACCCACCACGAGGAACCAAGAAGCCGGAATTTAGTATCGGAGTATGACGATAACTACAATAGACATGGTTACAACACTGTGCTGCCTGCCCTCCGCACCTGGAATGGACACAAGCTTACCTGGATTCCTCAGAAATCAGATTTCCCCGTTCTTGATAGATTTTGGCATTATTAATTCCATCAGATGGAACACGGTGCAGTGTAAATACATAAATTTAGAGCCAGGAACCTCCTTCTATTTCAGTTCTGAGAATGGATTTGGTGGTGACTTTTGGCCGCTTTCTTACCCAGGCAGTAACTTATTTTTCAGATCAATGAAGTAGAAATGTTATTGATACAAGAACATTAATCACCACGGAAGCAGTGAAGGATAGTATGGATGCACAGATTTCTCTCTCCTATACAATAATGCAAGACACCAGCTGAAAACCAGGAGAGCTGTGAGATAGAGCTAGCAGGAGAATTCATGGAGTGCTATCATGGTTCTGAATTTAAATGACAGATCTGCTAACTTCTTAAAAGTTTACCAGAGAGACTACAAAGAATGAAGACTCCTTACATTGATACCATTACTGCTGTCCTATCAACACCTAACAGTGATTTTCCCTTCCAGCCAGAGGGTAGACACACATGCCCCAGGAACAAAAACACCCATTTTGTCCTTAACCTGCTGTCAAAATAGTACAAATACTCCCTATGAAAACGGTGGAGTAAAAACACCAGGACCAAAAATTTAATTCTATCATTTCTAACATTTAATCATTTCCTGTCTTAGAACCACCCACCAACTATGGCCTTCTTGAGCATCTAATGAAAAAATGGAAAGAGAGAGATGCTGGAGTGATGAACAGTGTCTACACCGTCTCGTATCAACGAGCACCGATTTCTGCTTTTGCTACTTGTCAGCTGAGTCAACCAGCCAAAACTCACATCCTCCCTTCCAACCAGGGACATCTTCCCCAAAAAGTTAGTCGAATCCTGGACTACGAAGGGGGTCAGAAACATCTTCAAGCCATTGGCAAACTGGTGAGAGACAGAAAAGTAAGGGGAGTCTCTGTATAAACTGCTTAGGGTGATCCTAAGTACTACTTAATAAAGCTTGATGCTCACGCACGTAAGAGTGATCTGTTCCATGCAGAGGAATGAGAATTAGGTTATATAGGCAGAGGGCTGTCGACCACTCAAAACAGGCTGCTGGGTTACTTCCTGCCCTGCAGATGGCTGGGAATGTTTCAGAATATATTAAGCCACTGAAAACAAAGTTTTAATCTGTTGGTTTCTAGTCAATGAATAGCTGCAGTAAGAAAAAAATAACAAGAGTGGGGTTGAACCTGAAAGGATATAAATCTCTTAATTGCTTTATCCTTAGTTGTTCTTTTCATTTTTACACAGCTTGCTATACATTTCTTTGAAGAGTAGAAAAGAAACTTGTGTTATCCCATAGCCTGTCTGAAACACCCAAGAATAAACCCAGGGAATAGCTAAGGACATTAGCATACCTAAGGACAAGGGGAACCAAGGTCTCTCCTAATGCAGTAAGCAAGGGACCTTGATTGCCCTTGGCTTTAGGTACTGAACGGCACTTAATGGGAGCTCAGCTGCAAAGTAAACTACATTTGCTGACCTTACACTACCAAACAGTAAAGAAATAGCAGTAGGTGGCCTTTATACTGCTGGATAAGCCACCCCGATACCTTTCTTGGTTGAGAAAGTCTATGTAAAAAGTGCTGAGCGAAGTCCGAATTCTTATTGCACTGATGTGCAACTTCTGCTTTTAAAGAGCATTTGGTCCAGAGGAGATATGTGCAAAGTTCAGCTGCTAGTGGTCTGAGGCTCAAGAGCAAACCTGCAGCACGTTAAAGGCATAGATCAAATGTATCTGGAATTAATTTAATGCATATTTATCTCTTCATCAGCTTTGTTCAAGATTAGCAATAACACGTATTTTTACAAACGTGCTAAAGCCTATACCTGAGTCTTGGCATGGGAAAGCCTCTGGCCACGGTCCGTGCAAGCTTTACCTCTGCAGCGTTTCAGTCCCCGTGAGTTGGCTTTGCTTGTGCAAGGCTGGGTTTTCCAGGCAAGGACAGCGCCCGTTCCCCCCGGTGCGTGGAGCAGCAGTGGCACCTATTGGCAACGCGATGCTTCGCTCATCTGTGAGGCACCCAAACGGCAGAGCCGAGCCTCAGGTCTGCCGAGCCTCAG
>NW_010391204.1:38049-74442 GCF_000710305.1 Buceros rhinoceros silvestris | reverse complement strand
TGCCGAGCCTCAGCTCTGCCGAGCCTCAGCTGGCTGCAGAATCAGCAGCGCCGTTAATGAAACCTTCTAGAGGTGCGAGAGCCCCGATAATTAGATAAGCATTCTATGGTTAGGGCTTGGGGTTTTTTCTTGCTTCAAAGCCCCTGGGGAATCAAAGGCAATTAGAAAAGATGGAAAGCGAAATAAGTGAAAGTAGTCACTGAACCACAGCCAGCTATTAGTGCTGCGTTATAGAAAACATATTCTCCTGAACAAACATCCTCAACCCTCAGCGAAGGCATGCCTTACAGTGGAACGAAAAGTGGCAGATAAGAAAGTCTTGTGCCCACAAGGCAGTCCATCCAGATTAATTTTATTGCCAATACGACTATAAAAACCATATTTTTCTGTTTGTTACCCGTGTAATCTTATTTGTAATGAAAATACCAATCAGGCCTGCATCTTAACAGCATAACTAAGCCCATGGTATACCAGTATACTACCACAGTATACTAAATAAACTATTTAGAATGCAGCTTACAAAAATATACACAGGTAGCCTTCATGTCACACAACTCTACAGTTTGCTTAAAAATCTGCTCATCAATCATTCCAAATCATTAAATGTTTATAGTAAATGAAACATCTATGGTTATTTTCAACAGTACTTCTCTACCAAAACTCATATATGGAAAGAGATGACCAGCCTGTTGTACAGGGCATTGGTGAGACGCACAAGTACCAGCTATGAAATTTGTATGAAGACATTAGTTCCAAATCTGTAAGCTGACTGGGCAGGGCTCCCCAAGCACAGCTCTGATCTGTTCGACTCTTAAGCCATTTACAAGTATGATACACAACCATGACACCCAAAGGAACCAAAGAGAGCAGTGCGAGCTAACTGGATGAAATGCACTTTGGTGGAGTGCTGCTTAAACACAAAAATGCACAACTCTGCAAGACCTGTCAGTTGTGATTAATAATACCCGGTGGCAAAATATCTGCTTTGAACTGTTTAACTGATTCGCTGTTTTCAGTTCAGCTACGCTAAATATGCATCACAGACATCCAGCCAGCTCTTTGGCGACTCAGGCCTCAAGCTGAACTCATGACAGGAGGAGTCCAGGCTGCTCCACCTCTTGATCCGAGTTCAGCGAAGGTGGAATCGAACACCAACCAACCAGCATCAGGAACTGAATGAACGTATCTTTATATCAAACACGTTGCTCAAATATTCTACAAGACAAAATTTCAGACAGAATAACATGGATTATCAAGCTTTTCCCTCCCTTTTTTTCTACAAAATGCAGCTGACCTAGATTATTCCAGACAACACCCCCCAAAACCATGAGGCTGAGCTACTGCTGAAAGCAATGCTGCGAACACAGGGCTACACCAAGAATGCCTCATTTGGATTGTCTTCCCGTTCCAATCAGGTCAGGATTCCAGGTTCTGATCCTGTACATCCCGTTTATTTGCCATAGGCTGAGGTAAGCAGATGCAGTTTGTTCCAGGTATGATACCGCGCTTGGCAGGAGTGCACTGAAGTAGAAGTGCCAGGATAAAATGAAGGACAAACCTGACAGTTTATAGACGCTAATTCTCGCTGAGACAATGCCATTTAATCACCTACAATATTGCTGTGCTAGAGATTCTTCTCGTAGTAAATACCCTTGTTGTGTCTAACACAAATACATTTCCCAGCTCCCATGAATCTTCAGATATTACAAGTTTAATTCGAGATAAAGCTACTGAAACAGAGGTCATCTTGCCTGGGCTTCAAGAACAGGTAAAAATTGAAGCAATTAAGATGTTCACAGCTGCCAAGGAAAAGAAGTGAGAAAATCTGAAATTTCGTCCTGAAAAAGTTTGCAATAACTCAGAAGTTCATTTACTAGTAAATAGAAAACGCAGCCAGCTAACGAAAATGTACACCAGAAATGCTGGTTTATGCCATGAAGATGCACAATTTTCAGGAAGATGGAGTATTAATGCTGAAAATAGCACACCCTTATAAAGTAGAGAGATCAACTTGAAATACAGACCTGGTGATAAAAACTCGTGAACCTGGAGCTCCTCTGGAATATGGATCCACCCTGGAACATAAGTTCATTTCTGTCAGACAAGTAAATAGGTGATGTTTATTCTGGTACACTGATGTCGTTAGGCATAACTCATTAATGTGCAACAAGCACTTTGGGACTCATTTAAAGGACTGTTTTCTGCTGATGTACCAGATTTATCCAAGTTTTTGTTGAGAATACATTTTTTTTTTTAAGTCTCAGGACCTTGTGACTGGAAAGCACGAGTGCCCCGGGTTCGATTCTTCATGCGGCAAATAGATGTTTTGATACAACTCTCTGCAATGAAAACATTCTAGACAGTCTTGATTGCATGAAATCAGCCTCATATTTGAACTTCTGTGACAGCGAAGAGACAAGGTGGTAGTTAGAATTGATGCACATCTCTCAAAGCACACATATTTCCTGCCTTGAAGGAGACCAATGTCAGCCTAGATGAGCTGGATAAACAAGAAGAGATTCTTTGGACTGAGAATCCCAGTCAGGGCTGGGACTCAGACAAGGAACACTGATCGTGGCTGGCAAGCTCTGCAATAACTGGAGACTGTGGATGCCAGCTATGAAGGGAGGGTGGTTGGAGACTAATGGAGGGTTTCAGAGAGAAGAGAAACAGGCTGCTGACAAGAGGTTGTTCACATGGTCAGGACGCCTCTTTCAGAAAGTTATAAATATTCCTTGGAAAGGGCTTAAAAAGAGCTATCCAAGCCAGTTAACTGGTAGAACAGCTTCGCTGCTCTGAATTTGAGCACTACCTAACGGGGACACAATGGCTGCCAAGTCCTGTCCTCCCAATCTGCACATTCCATTGCGCTGATGTCTTTGAACAGTACCTTTAAGCACCCTGCGCTCCTGGGGCTGGCGTTCAGACTCGCCCTGCTCCCATACAAATACAAAATAGCAGCTTGCTTTGATGGCAGTTACACAAGACACACATAGCTGGCAAAGCTTGTTGTATATTTAAACAGGTATTTTTTCATGTGGGTGATGTAAACATCAAATTGCCATTAGTAGCTCCCTGTTCCTTTTTTAAATGCTGTACTGCTTGTTGAACTGAGCTGAACCACCAGCTCTTAGAAGGCACCATCTTAAAACCATGCCATCAATACTCCTTTTTTCCCCTGTAAGTCAAAGCAGTCTAAACAGGTTTCAATTGCAATATACCCATGACAAGAATCTTACTGCTATATGGGGTCATAACACTTCAGGAGAAAAGTTAGCTAGCTTTTAAAAAGAATTCCTATGTGGTCCTTTTCTAGAGAGAGCGGTTTTCCTCGCAGAAACACTACCACACCTCAGCGGGAACTACAGCTCCCATCGGCACTGTCAAACACAGCAAATACTCTGAAGTGCTGTCTCACGCAGCTCTTAGAGGCGGCACAGAGGGCCACGCCGCGGCATAGTCCCCTGATGCCAGCAACACCGAGCTGACCATTAAGCAGGGTTAGGCTCTGCTTTCTCACCCGAACGAAGAGTGCATAAACTTCCCAAAACGTGACACGCTCTTTGCAGAAGCCTCTTACTTCACACACGCTCTACAATCACGTTTCAAAGGGGTCACTTGTCTTCAAGAGCAGCTATAAGCAACAAAAATGCCAGTCGTGAGCCTGATCTGCACGCTGAGCTGTCACTAATGAAGACATTCCCTTGGTTATTTTTTTTTGGTCTCGTTTTCGTATGATTTAAAATCTACACGTGTTCAAAAGGCTGCTCATGGGAATTACTTCACAAAGGAGTAAGCCTGGGGTATTGAAGAATCGCTGTAGAATAGAATTCCATTTTTCTACAGGTAACTGTGAGGTAGCTCCTAAGCTCGCTGGTGTGCAGAGGAACTCTGTCCTGACAGCGCATAAAGGAAATAATTTCATAGTTGCAGCGGTGGGGACATTTGCTCTGGGTATGGAGCGAATGTACCAAGTTCTATTCAACAATGACCCATAAGGAAATTGTTATATAAATAATATACTAGTTGTTTTGGGGCAGTAACATTTGCTAAGAGGGAAGAAATCTCTAGGCCCGGTCATTTATAGGGAGTTGCTCTTATTGTCACATATATTTTCTTCTTTCAATCGCAACAGCCCCGAAGGACGCCCGCCGCATTGTGCAGACCTCGTGTAAACAGACAATACAAAGACCACCCCCTGCCCAGAGAGTCCCAGACCTCGCACTGGTGAAATACTCTGTCGGGATTTTAAAAAATATATTGAACAAGCCAGGCCCTTTTTTTAAAAATAAGAACTCAGGACTGGCTACATAAATATGTGCTTACCTGCTTCAGTGCTGCAAATATGTAATTTAGGCTGCTGCCTCATGACATATTTTGTGCCTAATTTCAGGAACTGTGTATTTTGACAGAGGGTCTGGATGCTGTCAGGTAAATATTACAAGGTGTAAATTTTCACAGCAGATTTAACACTAAATTTAGCTAGCACTCTATATAAAGAGAACACTGACCTGACAGGAGCCCTTGTCCTTGACAGTGCTCGGCCTGGTCAGTAGTTAAGGGTCCCTGAGGAATGCTGCCAAAGTCTCCCTGAAGTTTTAAAGACCTGCATTCTGCCATAGGGACCCTGACATCCTCTCTTCAGCACTTCAGCTGGCAGGGAAGCCTCCAGCTTCATCCTCCCTAGATCACCTCAAGGTAGGAACACTCACACCAGACAGAAAAGTGCTTATGGAGAAGGGGCTGAGAGAGCAGGTGTTGCCAAGAGAAAATCTTGGGCTTTTCAAATTAAAAACAAAGCCATTTGGAATTCCGACAGTGATACAGAAGCTTCAGTTTTGCACATGCTGGTTGCTGATCACTGCCCGCAGAGTCAGCTTTCTAATTTAAACTCTTCACTTGAGGTATCTATAAAAATCCAGTGGCTTGTACAGGCAAGCCTGCATTTTTGTTGTTCCCTTCAAAGGCTTGAGCTTTGGAAGGACCTTCCGTTACGTCACTGGACAGCCCACTCTCCCCCAATACTCCTGATGTTCTCTGCTATTAGTAATTTTACTTCTATATATTATATATACTTTAATGAATGTATTTATAAACGCAATCCAAGTAGCTGTTTTTGTAACACCGGTGCAGACATCCTTCAGCACGTGTGTCACTACCTTACTGCTGTTACTTACAAATATTGAAAACAAATCACTAAACCAAGCCTGAAGGGTTTTAGGCTGAAGTACAGCGATGCCCCTGGTGAACACCACAGCCTCGGGAAAATCTCAGCCGGGTTAGAGCAGCCCAAGGCTTGGTCTGCGCTGAGCTAAGGGCCCTGCAGACGCGTGGGGAAGCAGCAGGTGGCAGGATTTGCCCTGGTTTAGTCCTCCCTGGAGCCTGCCCCGCCTGCGGGAAGGAATTTCTACACGCTCCTTCAAACCATGCCATACCTCCGTGCAGAGGATGCGGCTTTTCCGGGTGTTTGGAAATCCCTGGAGACGAAAGATGCCATTGTTACCATTTGATATTTCTGCTACAGTAGAAATGAGGTCAAAGCAGGATCGAAGGTAAACTGTGCCGGATTTTATGCAATCCCCACGAAAAGCAGACCTTGGCATGAGTAGTTGTTAAGTGGTACATGGCTGATAGACAAGGTAGCGAGAGGTCTTGCCCTCCTTCACAAAGAGTATTTTTCTGGAAATAGTCAACGTACACCAGAGGGAACGTGGAGACAGAAAACACTGGTGCAAGGCAGCCCAAAGGGACCCGCAGTGTTTGACCGTGAACAATTCGTACTGCCACACGAAGCCGTGTGACTGACACACCGGCCACTCTCACCTTTCACGTTCCATGAGGTCATCTTTGAAGACATTGCTATATCCAACAAATGTTGCTCCCAGAGTTTTCCAGGGAGAGCCAGCCCCTTGCCAGTGACTGAATTACAAGGAGGGAAGGGGATTTGCTTGCAGTCAGCAGGAGAGCCGGAGAAACAGCCCAGGCGTTTTGATCCTCATTTCCATATTTTAAACACTTGACTAAACTTTCTCCCCACAAAACATCAGCATGAACCAAACTGTTGTGCTTGATTGCTCCGACAGCGCTGTCAGCCTGTGTTCCCACGGCTCGTGTTGGGCAGGGCTGTGGTCTGTACCTGTTTCCCTGATTAATCGGTCTTTTCTCTAGCCGGTCATTTCACAGATACAGCTTCTTATTTTCTATTTATAGGGACTATCTGCAAAGCCACCTCAGTCAGTGGCACTGAAATCTCATAATCAGCAAACTGCTACAGGGAAAAATATGTTCCAATTAATACTAAATGAGAAATGTGCTAATTTTTTTTCCTTTTCAGAGCTGCTAATGAGGAAAATCAAAATAGCATCTTCCAGTGAATTGTGACAGATCTAAGGTGTTAAAAGTCTAACCTGAACACAAAGCCCTCTCAAGCCCCCAAATACCAACCCTGTTAACAGGAAAATGTCAAACACGCCTGTGAGGTTTCAGATGGCCTTTTAAAAAACTGAACACCGGCACCAAAACACCAAAACAATGGACCAGCTTGTTACCACGCTGGAATAAATGTCATGGTTTTTTTAAGGTGAATGTAGCTTTGGCTTATGGTGCTGGTTTGACAGTCTTAGAGATCACAGTCATCTGCTCCCGCCTCAAGCTAAGACAGCAGGCGCAGAGGCAGGGTGAATTTATTCAGAGTGCTCTAATTTTATTCAGATTTGTTAGAATAGAAAAGGGTCTTTAGCTTCAGACAGTGAGAAATAGCATCTTTTAAATCACATCTTTTATAGAGATTACTGCCGTGGAATCAAAATGGTAGAATTTGCCAGCTTCAGAGTTAAAATAACATTTTTCTTTCCTTAATTTCTTTCCTCATTGAGTCATAGCAAATTTCCAGATGTTTTAAAGGCCTATTTTAAGGAGATCCGCTATTGCCAATTATTTTCTTCCTTTAGAACTCTGCAACAGTAATTATTTCCGTATTTTCACATGTGATGGAATTCCTATGTCAGGAGTACAAATTGCCTATATAAGATAAATATTGACATGCAGATTTACCCTAATATCAGCCACTGTATGACTAAGTTGAAAGACCTAAGACCTAATGCCATGAAACTAGCATTTATCATCGCAGATCCTTAAACTCTGCTGGAAACGACACCATAATACGTATAACACAGCAGGAACCCAGACTACATTTCCAGGGGCAAATTAGGAATAGCGAGATGCATTACATGCGGTATGGTCCAAAGTAAACTGAAAACAGCGGAAAGATTTCCAACTATACAATGTTTATGGTCAGGCTGTTAATACTTGGAACTGCAACTCTTGGGATTACAAATAATTCTCTTTCTAAACTGTGATGATTTGCAAGAAATCCCCCTTTTCTTGTATCCACTTGTACTTCAGAGTTTTGGGGGACACTCTTCCCTCCACTCCCCTTTTTTTCTTGAGAGCTTAAATCACACACTGTCCAATTAGCCAGTCTCAAGCCTGACACCAAGAATTGTCCTTATTGCACTATGGTGGCAGATAGCAGCATAGCAACACCAAAAGTTTTTCCTTTGGTTTCAGAGGACGAGTCACACTGTGAAAGCTGGATACCCCCTGTACCCTCTTCCCACAATGTTGGGACTTTCCATAAACGATCACAAGACACTTGAGCAAAAGATACTGACTGCAATGCATCTGTGTTTAATTATCCCAGGCAGCATGTGCTGGCAGTGGCATACACACGGGTGGGTCTGTGAGCAAGTCACTGATGCGAGGTCGGTATTAGGAATGCAGCAACTTCTGCACAGCAAACCCACGTCCTTGTGGCTGTCTGGCTACAGGGCATCGGAGCTCAGCCCTTCTGGTGGGTTTTGCAGCTTGTGCCACACACTGTGCAGCTGCAACTGGGCAATTTCTTTGGACCTTAGTTAACACAGCAGTCACAGCAGCGCTATGTCTTTGTCACCTCAAACAGTAATAGCATTCATCCTTCCAGCTTGCGTACAGCATTACCAACTTCAGCAACAGAATTTCTCTCTTCCAAAAACTTTCAGGTGACATTCTGGCCCCACTGAAGTCAGAGGTAACAGTCTCTGTTATCCAAATATCTGTTAGACATGCAAAAGGATCCCAAATTTGTCACTTCTTCCCCTTTCCTAGATAAGGAAAGGCAGTAACCATCCATTCATTTGCACCAAGGCTTTTGCCATCACAAATCTGATTACAGAGACAATTGCTTTCAGGTCTTAGAGCAATGTGCAAACTGCCCATTTGAAGAAGTTATTTAAACACTTGGCCTCTCCACAGTGCAACATGCCAGCCAGGAAATAAATTCTGAGAACATATGCCTTTAAAAAACAACCTTTAAAAAAAGACAGCTGTGGATGTTACACATCTAAGCACAGACATTTGGTCGTCACCTTAAACCTACAACAGACTGTGGCCACCTACAGAGGGAAACCATAGTCCATCATCAGCTAAATATATTCACATTGCAATGGGGCAAAATACAACAATCCTGCAGTTACTGAACTAAAGGATCAATTCTCTAATTCAGCTGGGAAAAATAATCAAAGTAGACTGAAATAGCCACATTCCAGCAAGCAGACCAGAAAGATCGTATTGTGTGTGTATCCCAAAATAACCATCATGTGAATTCTCTACTTGCCAAGAAAATGCAGATAATTAGGAGAGGGAATCATAGCCTTTTGTATACTGATCTATCTTTAAAATATGTTAAGTAGTGAAAATTTCAGGTGTTTGGGGGCTTTTGGAGGAAAATTTTACTCCTTTGCTGTTGAAAACAACCTCATACAAACCCAGAGGGTTCTACCAAAACTTCAGGGGTTTTAATATTTTTTATCTATACTCACAGGTGTATCAGCCAATGTTTAAGGAGCTCCTCAATTAGGGAGATGGAGGAAGAGACAGAGGGAGATCTCTGTCACACCTCTAATTTTACACGCCAGGGCAAATATATTTGCCCAAGCAGAGGCAGACAAGGCTAACGAAGTAGCTGCTTCACTGAATGAAGCACAGAGAAATTGTTAAAATCCCTAAATCTAGAACACACATTTGTTACAAACTTGCTTAACCCAAAACTTATTTGCTGCAGCATCTCAGAGGTATAACAAGTCCAAAATCAGGGATGGCTAAAAAAAAAATTGGGAGGATTGTTTTGCTTTTGTCAGTTTGTTGGGTATTGAGGATTTTATTTAGTTTTTTGTTTTTTCAGCATAAAAATTGCTCTAAATACTGCAACAGAGACCAGTATTTTGTATTTAGTGGGGCCGAATATGCTTGAACTGAAACTTAACAGGAATGCTAAAGCTTCCAGGTGCTAAAGCCTCTTCTGTGTGAAAGAGAATACAGAGGCTCTAATTAAGACAAGGAGTCAGAACACTGCATATGAATGCAGTAATCACAACTTGCTCCGACTGTCATCAGTAAAAGCAAGAAAAGCAATTAGCGATTTCCTTGAGTTACGGAAACTAAAATCTTTATCAACAGTCTAGAAAAAAGTGATTATATCATTGAATAAAAACTTACTTCACCATGGAAATACCTTGCTGACCATTGGTGTGATACAAATCCTGCTGTAAACCTGTTTTTTATTTACTCCACAAATAAGTTTAAAAGGAAGGTGTCTGGGGCAGGGACCATTTATCTCCATGGTGTACCACACCCTTGGATGCTGACAATAATTCAGCAGGTGGGTAACTGCCATTTTGTTTTTGCAGATCCGCTTCTTTTCCTGGCAGCTTCCATACCTTCCTAGGCCATACATTGCCTGTTTCTCCTCCCACTGCTGCTTTAGTCATAATTTATTTAAATCGTGTTCTCCTTTTAACTTGTGCCTGTACAGACATAGGAGACCTTTGTCTGTACTGGGGAGACAGAACACATAACCTCCTAAAGAGAACAACGCCAGAGGGCAAGGACAGCCTCAAGGTGACGAGCCCTTTTGAGTGAATCTCTAGAAAACTCATTTCACTGAGTCAAAGGCAGAAAAAAAGCTGAAGAATTTTTGCTGATAGTTTCTTCTTTCATTTTAGAGAAATATAGTGCCTGGCTGGATATACTCAGCCGAATGTTCTATGAATTGGGAATTTCCCAAGCTTTTTTTATTTAAAGAGCTCTTGATATGCTTTTCCAGTAAGTCAGCATTTGCTGCAGTAAACACTGAGCCTTTCATAACCTTGCTATGTGTGATCCCTTCTGAAAGTCACTCTGCAATCAAATGTACTGGGATTTCATAATAGTAATTTGCCACACTGTCAGAAATAGGCTTATCATGCCGCTGTCATTGGTATCATGTGAACATCACTCAGTAAGCTGTGCCCTTCAGATGAGAGGCAGCGCTGAGCCAGTAGTAGAGAGAAAGAGGAAAATAAAACGTTCTCTTACGAACGTTAACTCTTTCAAGTCAAGGACAATTTTGCTTGGAAGAAGGTGCAGAGCTACTGCCTATGGTGTGGGCACCTCTTTAAACATCAGTAATACTAATAATGTTGCATTTTTTTCCAGTTCCCCTGAAATCTCTGGTAAACTGCTCCTGTTGTGTCTCATTCTGTGGAGCGTGGCATCTACTAGAAAGACAATATCCCCAGCGCCCACAGGCTGTCAGCAGATCTTGGCTAGCAGTTCAAAAATTCTTCCCATCCTTCTTTTCTACACGTTTTTGTGAACGGTTTGCTATGTTTTTCCTGTAACAACCCCTAGAAATCTGCAAACAGAGCTTTAGTTAAGAAGCAATAAGTAACATCCTTTAAAAGGCCTTCTCACCTGCACTCACACAGCTGAAACAGAGCTTTTCTCAGAAGTCCTTCTCCTATAAAGTCACACCCCCAGTAAACTCTTCAGCCATTTCCACAGTTGTGTCAAGGAATCAGGAAAAAAAGAACCATCACGTACCTTAGACTGACCAGACTAACTTGAATGATCGAAACTTGAGTGTATTTTTGCGGTGATGAGTGTCACTGACTGATGTGACTGCTCTACAGATTACCCAGAGGCTTATTTTTGAGTAAATCAAGAAACAATATTAGTCTGGGTGATTCCATAAACTCTAACAACAACCATAAACTACAGGCTTAATACTGCAGGATAGTTTGGGCTCTGGATTAGATGCGCTGTGCCTGACGAGCATACAGCTTGGTGGATAAAGCTTTAAGCCTCGGAGCTGTTCAGGATATTTCTGAACAGCATAGGAAGGAACGGGATGAGGAAAAAACCTCGCTAAACCGACAAAATGCAAAGCCCTAACATTGGTAATGCCTGTAATGTCTCGGGTTACATTTTTAAACTTTTTTCTTCATAGGAACTCATACTAACCAGCAGACCAGATCTCCTTTAAGAGGTAATGCTAAACTTAAGAATGAGGTTTTTCAGGCCTACTGAAGTTATTTGGATACATCTGATTTTTAGCATTTTCCAGACAGCAGGTGCTCAGCACTTTACAGTCAAGTTCTGGGGGATTTCTCGAGTTGCACACTCAGAATCAGCAGTGACTTCAAAAAGTGTTTGCTTAAGTCATTCAGTTGTTTTAAGAATTCATTTTACAGATTGTCTGAGACACCCACAGTGATATTTAGATGCTTTGAGTGGGGTGGGAGTTTTCTGTGAATGAATCAGCAATATAAATAATCAAACTAATGTATTTCTAATGTCATACTTTTGACACTGTTTGTCTCTCCCAGTGGATGTCTCTTCCAGTAACGCTTTTTGTTTAATTTAGACCACTCCAGGTATCTGGAAAGTCTAATTTTCTAAGTGACTCTGAAAAAGAGACAATAAAAATCTTGTGAGCTAATGACTGCTCCTTTAATAGCCTCACATCACATTGAGGTGTGTGTTCCTTACGACCCCACTTGTCTGCAAACTCAGACTGCCGCAATTTGGAAGTCTCAGGCTGCCCTGTTCTCCATTCTTTTGTAACGAATGCACGTGTAGTTTGAGGTGCTGGGAAGGCACAAAGAAGGAACCCTCACAAAACTGCATCTGCAGTCATTCTACGTAGTGGAGCTGCGCTCCCAACACTGCACCTCCAGTACTGTGGAAACGAGCAGTACTTACAGGGACTGTGGGGGGTCCGTGCCCGCGAAACACACAGAGCATCAGCTTTGCTCAGAAGGATTAGGTACGATTCGAATCCTGTAGCATGTATTAGGCAACATGTTCAAATATAATTGTTGGTTTCTATTTCTGTTTGCAGTTAAATATAAGCATTTCACCATAAACAACACCCAAATGACTTTGGTACCTTATAAGTAAAATAAAGTATTTTCCTAATTATCTTTTAAACTATGGGAGGGCACAGGGAGTAGAGAAATAACACTGAGAATGATACCTGGTCATATTCCATGGACAATCAGCCTGAAATGTAATGCCAGGGCCTTCTACAGAAATTATTCATAACGGCTCCCCATGAAGGTGTGCCATTACTTCCTGTTCTCTCTCAGACCCAGGAAATCTGTTCTGCTGATACTAGTCGTCTTTGGCTGTTATGGAAATGCCTTCAACTACGTTGCCCAGTCCCTTCTGATCCTGGGGTTAAATTAATTCAGGACAGTGCCTGCCAGGATAGAGGCCTGGGCTTGTGTCGACAGGTCTTTAGAAATGCATTAACAAGTTGCTCCACATGTATAATTAATAGGGCCGAAGGAACCCTAGACTGTCAGAAAGCCCAACCTCCATCCCAGTACATCTCTCATGCTTCTTGATACTTTTTCTTTTTTGATGTTATTTCTAGCATATCGATAGACCTCACCATATATTGCTCTTGGAAATTTAAGTCTTATAAAAGCAATAATACCACAATGAAACTACTTTGCCTCTCTCATCTTTTATACAGTGAGCTCAAAGTGCTTTCATGAAGCTTGATTAAAAATTAAGCCTCTGTACAGCTGCGTCAGGCAGGTAAGTAGTATCATATCCATTTTACAGATGGTTAAACTCACAATAGAAAGGTTAACTGCCTTGTCCATGGCTGCTCGTTAACTTAGCTGCACTGCTGGGAGTGAGAACCCAGCCCTGAATAAATAATCGATTTCTTCATTTGGCAGCTGATCCAGTAGTCAGAAAAACGGTGCTTTCAGTTTCACTAAAAAAATATTTTCTTCTAATGACTCTTTCAACCCACAGAGATACAACTAAAAATCGAATTTTTGTCAACCAAAAAATTTTGTTTCATCTCAAAGAAACTCATGCTGAACTCTTGCTAAACTTTATATAAAGCTTAGGTCAAAGCCAAAGAGAAATCTGACATTTTGAAACTACAAATTATTTTCTGTTGGAAGTTGTTTCACCAGTGAGTTTTGGCAGGTGAACTGGCTGGTACCTGGAACCTCTTTGAACAATTGGGCTAGCCTGGAAGTCAGCAGTGACAAGTTGGGCTTTTTCCAAAGCCACAGCATTTATGAAATGTATTTGCACAATTAATATTCATTCCCACCTGATTAGAGAAGTTCCTTCTTTCTGAAACACAGGGCAACAAGCAGCAGGCTCAGAAGACAGGAACCTCTGCCTTCAGGGGTACATTCCAACACCTACAGAAACAGATTCCAAAATTCCACAGCTGCAGAGCACCCAGCAAGGCACTGAACAGCACATTCCCACCTGTACCTTGCATGTAGGAAAATAAAAGCACGTACATTGGTTTAAGTCAGAGCTCCATTCCTTCCTGATCTGGGGACTTCAGAAAGCGTGTTCAGGTACAGCAAACCCAGCTGCACAGCACGTGCTGTGCTGACAACTCAGAGGAGATTTCTCCCTCCGTGGCTTTGCCAGAGCCAGCTATGGGGCACAGGAAGGTCCCCCTCCGTTGGGTTCATGCCATGGGTTTGGGGAGAGGGCAGAGAAAACAAGTGCAGCTCTGTGGAAAGTGGGATTGATTTGAGTGATTAAGTCTACATCCAGCTGGCAAGCAAGCAGCTGTTACTGTCACAGTCCTGGCAGCATTTAATTCATTTTAAAACCCTATCTTAAAGCTTTAATACCCCATCCATTTCAAATCACTTCATCTGAAGGTGGCAGCAGAGGGGATCATCTAGTAAAGAACATGGGGGAAAAGGACAGAAGTCTCACATGTCACTTTATCCCCTTCATACACCATAGAAGTTAAACATTCCTATACCTAACACATCCCTCAAGAGATTAGCATGCCTTCTCTCTACGCTTCAGCTGAGAAGCAACAAAGCTAAAGTTTGGTGCCTATGTTCAGCAATTCACAGCTCTGAGGTCTGCAGTAAGAGGGATGCAACAAACTCGGAAACATCTATCAGATGTCTCTGCCCTCTGCATTTTAAGGGAGCTCACTGAAAAATGTCCGTCCGTCTCTATATAACTATGCCACCAAGAGGATTCTGCAAATAACTCCTCACAGGCTGGCTGATGTAATCGCTACTCCAGCCCCTGCTGAGGAAGTACGTATGTCTTTACTCCTTGCTCTGACAAGTCTTTATTTCCCTCAGTGCAAAGGTTGTTACCGTATTTATCCGTGGGGCTCTCGGCAACCTCTCTTTCCTACTGGGCATTCACTCTGAGGTAGGTTAGTCTTGCTTTATTCTGGTGGGAGAGGATGACTTACTATTTGTTCTGTAAGACTATAAGGAGACACCTTGAAGAAAAAATGGCTTTGAAGTGCCAGCTTGCTTCACAGAGCAGATGGCTGGGCTAGGCCGAGGTTACAGATTCATTAGAAACCCATCATCAAACTAGGACATAGATGTCCAGTGATTATCAGATTGAGGGAATGGGCTTAGAATGACAACTTCTATGTTGCTGCCTGAGCTACGCAAGACTGCAGCCCAGTTTTGGTCAGTGGGGCCAGATCCTTCTTGGACAGAGCAGAGGACAGTACCACTGATACCAGAAAGAATCTGGAAAAGCTGCATGGCCTCTCCAGGCACAGACTGTCTGCAATCTCCACATAATGCCATCTATAAGCCTAACTAAAATTAGCCTTCACTCTCCAATGCAGAAACCAACCTCAGGTCACAAACGTACACAGCGATCACCACTACAAAAGCCCCACACAGAGTCATTTTCTTTTTCTGTATGAAAACAGAGAATAAACATACACACATACACAGCCGTGGAGTTCCCATTGTCCAGGCAGAACTTTCATGAGGTAAGTTAGCATATTACAGTAGGAAAGTTAACAGAATCCAACCAATCTTTACCAGATTAAGGACTGGACCCCAAATAACTGAGTAGTGAAATCAGAATTGAGGCCAATATACAACTACGATTATTTTTGTCAAAGCATTCTTCAGGTTAAACAGAAGGTGATTACTTTGAAGCGCTCGCAGAGTCTCTCAAACCCCACACTACTCAGCCGTGAGTAATCTGCCTCTTGTACACCAACACTGAAGAAATCAGCCTGCAAGAAATACTTTCCTCTGAAGACAATACAAACGTCTCAGCCTAATGCCTTCTGTTCCCTCAAGGAATAATATAAATTAGACCACATTAAATCTGGAGTGATTTCCCTGCCATACAGTATAAAGCTCATGAGTTTATGGCTAGAACACTTTCTGCTTTCATTTAAAATCCTACATTGCAGGGTTTATTTTAATTTGGTTAAAAAAGCCATTCCAGACTGAATAATCCCTAAAGCAGCTTTTTCTTCCAATTTTTCTTTTAAAGAAGATTTTTTTTCCTGAAGATGCGGACAATACATCTAACTTGGCACTCCCACCATCATACTACCCTTGGAAACAATTTACAACTAGATTTTGTGAATTTCTGACCTCAAGTTACTCTAAAGTATTTCTGGAATATATTTATATATCACACCCCCCGTCAAAAATAAGTCACCTATGAAAACACTAGTCAATCTAACTATGCCTCAGTTTCCTCTTTAATGCTGTTTACAATGCATCTGTCTCATCTCTCCGGTTAGCCTTGCATTTTTACAACCACATTTAAATAGAACCTTCCGGAGTTCAGAGCAGTATTTTCCCATCTCCAAGTATGCAGTTCATATCATTAATAAGGGCATCTCTATGCATTTGCCCAATTAACCAAAATGACCTTAGGGGATTTATTCTGGTCATTTCCTCCTGTGACCCAAATTCATATTTGAAGCCAGATCTTCAAAGGATAAACAGTAATACTTTAACCCCCTGCAGATTGTAAACCTAATCTACTCTTAAGAGCAACAGTTTCTCAGTTTGAGAAAAAACCGGTGGGCAAAAATAGACTGCAATTGTTTGTCAAATATGTTCATAGTCATTTCATTCCCTGTTAAATACCACGAAGGCCAAACATTATTTCTACTGCAAAGTCTTTCAGCACTTGCCCTAATTAAAGGGCAAAACCTACACATGACGACACCAAGCCATGCTTCGGAACATCAGCGAGCTGGGCTGTGTCACAGTTAGATTTTAAGCAAAGGTTACAAAGCTGTGAGAATCAATTCTCTATTCTTTTTTGCTCATTCTTCCAGCTAAAGGAGTTCCTGAGGTGGTTTTATAACACCTGTATTTTCTACTTTCCTTAGCTGTGGGTGAGCAGCATGACCAGGAGAAAGAAGAGTCCAAGTCCAATTGCTTATATTCCCATGATGCCAGCTTGGAAGAACAACCTCACCCACTGAAGCAGTTGAAACATATCTCTAGCACCATTGGCTGGATGGGCTTTTTTGACCTCCTCAGTTCCGAGTCGATCAGAGATTTTTGTACGGCCTACTGACATATCACACTGCAGAGTCAAATTAAAGCTTTAAATAGGCAAGCATGCAGTAAACTTCAGAAATCCAATCAACATCAACTTCTGCTTGAAACAGGCTACACTACTTCACACCCCGGTGTGACCTCTGGATCTCACCAGTGCTCACAGAAACTGGTGAAGAAGCAGCTCTGAGATAACAACAATGCTGCTTCAAAGCCAGCTGGACTCTGCTGAACAACTCTGGCCCAAGTGTTTCACTCCTTAGCCGCTGCTCACCTCCCTGCAAACTTTTCACTTCCGGCAAACCAGTAAGAGCCTGCTCTGAAGTGTTTACTCAGATGTTTTTTGACAACCCCCAAAAAACCACATTATGTGCTGCTCACCCAATGTTACATAGTTTCACATGACTTCAGGGAGCTCCAGGTAGGGTGCGAGAGCTGGTGGGAACTGGAGAGACACATCATAATTCACTGTTCTGCTTCGCAGCAGCAGGTCTCCTCTTGCTCTCAGCTGACAATGCAGTAGTTTTTTTTCCTGCTAACTCTTTGCAATCATAGATAGATAGCTGGTCAGCATAAACAAAACTGTGTTTTCCCCCATCTGCTGGTTGGTTATTGCTGGTGGTGGCTTCTATTGTGGTACCACGCGGATAGTACCAAACAGGGATTCTGTTGTTCTAGATACAGCCAAGATAAGAAGATACAGAAACTAAGACACAATGGGGAAGGTGATAGCAAGATGAGAGCAGGAATCTGATTAGAAAACCCAGTATTTGTATTACTATCACTACTATCAGCTATCATTAGATGACACATTTGATGATCATCCAATTCTATGACAAGGTTGTATTGCTCTAATGTTAAATTACAGCATGAAATAAATATTTCTGGTGGCTTATGCATGTTACAGACTGCTTGGCACTCTGAGTCCGGGGCAGATCTCACCAAGAAATTTATTTTCCTAATGTATATTTCTTGTTTCTTTTTGGAAGGAGTATGCAAGTACTTAGCATTTCATCACCTTTGCCACAATGAATCAGAACAACTTACCTCCACAGCAAAGCATCTCGGTTCCCACTAGAGGCTGGTTAAACAGGTTACACAATAAATGACAACAACATTCTCTGAGAGGCACGGTCAGATTCAGAAGCTATCAAAACCCCTGCTCCTTTATCCTGGGGAACATAAGCTGAACTTAAAAATGCACCAGCTAGCAGCTCTGGAAACTAGAGTAAGTTACTCATGCAGCAGGCAGGCAGCACATGCTGAATCTGTAAAAGGTCCTGCACAGAGATGCACCCATGGGTTTGAAAGCAATCACAGAGAAACCTCCCCTAGGGATGAAGGACTGTCTCAGGCTCAGCATCCCCATCAGGCTTCAGCTGTCCACTGAGGCTGTCTACAGGGGTGATAGTTACAGCAAGCTCTAGTATTGATACACACACACCTCCTCCCTACCACACAAGCGTGCACACCCTACCCACATACACAGGTGATTGCACGTGTTTCTTCCCACAGCCGAAAGGCGAGACCATTGTTGGTCACCTCTAAGCACACCAGGCTAAATTTGTCCAAAGGTTCACTCTCTGCTCTCTGAGGTAGGTAAGCAGTATGATCTGCTTTACGAGCTTCCAGAACTATCCCTTCAAGGTGCTTTCCCAATGCATTTCTCCGCTGCTCTAAAAAATGATCCATTAATATTCACATCTGAGTCAATCACAGCAGGACTGAAGCTGCCTCAGAACAATATTGGCTGAGGATGAAATGCTGGCTTCAGGTGATCGGTATTTTAACACGCTGTGGATTAGAGATTTTTTAAAACCAATGCACACACTCTCAAAGAGTCAGACTATCTCAATTATATCATGCAGATTTGCTTTCTTGCACATTTTTTGTATCCTCACACATACCAAAATCCAGCATTTCATCAAGGAGACATATCTGCAGGCAATGAGACAGCTGCTTCCTGGCTCTTTGAGCCTGCGACATTTTATCTGGGTCACACATAGCATCTTTCCTTCCCCCTGAAGCAGGCAAAATGTCTGCTCCTTTCTGACAGCGAGAGATACCACCAGTAAAGCCATTTTAGAAGGAAAATTGTAAATGAGGACAAGCTTTCTATTGCACATTTATAATCGCCTGCAGGCAGTGCTTCTGAGCTGGCTAAATTCAGCTCTTAAACTTGGCACCACTGTAACTTCACTAATCTTAACCGGGGTTACCGCAGCCTGAGAAGGAGAGCAGACTCACTAGATCCCACCCACAGGAGCATCCTCACATGGGAACACTTCCCATGTCCACAAAGCTGGAGACGGGATTACCTCCATGTTACTGCCCTCGTGGGGGTAAAACTGCAACAGTAGTGCAGCTTCCAGGCCACTTTCTGTTCACAATGACATCTGCTTTCCAAGTTTTGCAGAGGGTCATTACGGTTATCACTAGTGCGGGCAATACTCCGATAGGAGAAGATTTTGCTCTGAAGATTACGTAAACGAGAAAAATCCCTCTAAGAACTAAATCCAAGTTCTGTCTCATTTACTAGCAATTAGAATTATGCAAAAATCAATATTAATAGTAGATAACTGCTGATGCTTACAATAAAATTTACTCGCTGGATGAGCTCAATACTTATGAAATATATATTACTTAGTAGGGGAAAATATCATTAAAGTTTATCTCGAAAAAACCATACATTTCAAAGTCAGTTCGATGTGACGGAGTATCCAGAATAGCAGCTTTGTAAATAAAGCTTCACTAAACCTTGCTCTTCACCTCGCACTGGATTATGTGGGTGTCAGCTTGGTCTGTTCCTTGCTGCTCTGAGAGGTGCTAAGTCCCAAATACAATCACTGTTTTCAGGGCTTTGAGTTGAACAAAATGCTACAAAACTATAAATAAATCTAGATCTTCATTTTGAGGCACCACAGTAAGTCGAACCTGCAAGTAAGAGCAGAACCCAGTCAAAATAGTTGAGTTTGAGATGTGACCTATGCAAAATTACAGGATAATGAAACAAACCCATATATTCTTTACTAAAGGAAGGGCAGACATTTGCTGAAATGTTCACTGATGTCTCACTGAAAAGTCTGGTAGGAAAATCCTTTTGCTAATTGGTTGCAGTTTTAAGCCCATACTAAAACTTGCAGACAGAAGTGTGACCCAGTTTCTTGTCCCACAAGTGACCAATTTGCACAGCCCTAAATATAAAAATGTTGATGACGTGTCCATACTTGTGGCAAAGGGAGCGTATTTCAGGAACTGCAGCAGGCAACAAGTTGTGTATTTCCAACCTTATCACAAAACTCTGCTTATGAGAGAATCGGACACAGGTTTTCTCCTTTTTTTCATACCCACATACAAACAAACATGTAAGCCCAAGTTGAGATTATAAATATATTTGTGTTATTTGTAATCATGGCACTACACAGTGAAAGTCATATAATTTTTCTTGAAAGAATCAGAATAGAATAAGACAGTATTGATACAGAATATCATCTCACTGTCCTACTTCTGTTTCAATGTGTTTTCAGAAAATCATCTTAACAGCAGCATTACATCACACTGAATAAGCTGTAGAGCTAACAGACACACTCTTGTCCTGGTTTTGACCTCAGCATCGTGCAAACTCTGGTAGCTGATGGAGTATCTCCACTGATGGCAGCAAAGCCATACTGATGAGACCAGATTAGACCTACTGCATAATATCTGCTCTAGCCTATCACATACAGTCATTATACACAGCCCTGGTGTGTGCCCGCCCACTGCATATCTCAAAAACACTTGAAAAAGGTAAGTAGTTATGACCTGCGTTTTATAGGTAGTGAAACCGAGGCACAGACAGAGAGCAACTTGCTGAAGGTCTTCTGGCTGATCACTGTCGGATGGGGACAACACCCAGGAGCGCTGGGTCCTCATCTCATGCCCTGTCTATCAGCCCTCAGTGCACACAGTGTGCATTGTAATTCACTCCTGTCTGCCTGAACAATTAGCACAACAGATACAAGAGATTTGGAACCATTCATATGAATTGAGCAAGGCATATATTTTAACCAAAGAGTGTTTTTTTAAGAGCTAATAGCATGTACAGTGGTTACACAGATGCTACTTTTTATCAGATCTAAGTCTTTTATACTAGCATACAGTCTTTAGATTTTATTACTATGTCACTCATTACTTTAAGCCCTCACAGCTACTCTAGATATTTTAAATAGAGCTTTAAAAAAATATTTCCATTACAAATATTTTAAAAATATACTTATCCTAAAAAGCTGTCCAGCACTATTCCAAAAATCTCTTGTAATAAATGTCTTTTTTATTTGTAACAAAAATATCTACCATTATATAGAAGAGTTCAAGTTTTGACAAATCTATAACACAGTCAGAAACATTTTGGGCCAGATTCCACTCTTGTTTATACAGATGCCAATTTCGATCACGGTGCTCACTCCAGTTGCATTACTCTAGTATAATCAGGAGGAGAATATAGTCCTTAGTGTTTTAAAATAACTAAAGGGACTGGATACCACACAGTTACTTGTGCCTAGCATTAGAGAAGGGAAATCCTTTACTTCCTTGCATCTAAAAATGCAAAACCTTGTTATATTTAGTATTTGTGCCATGACCAAATTGGTGCCAGGCAGCTGCAGTGGATGACTCAGACCTAGAATCGTATTCGTTATAGAAACGGTTTCTTTTGGCTGAAGGATGCCTGCAACTGCTGTCATTAAATGGAGGGTGAAGCTTTGCAGAGAACATTTGGAGAGAGAAAATGCCAACCTTCCTATAATGTAGAATACAATTCTAGGAATAATTTTAATTGCATTTTATAACTTACAAAGTTGTGAGCTTAATAGAACCACCCACTACTTAGATCTAGGAAAGACACTATTTTAAATCGCTTCCGTACTGTCCAGCTGAAACGCCTCCATCTAGCCCGTCCTTCTCACAGTGCATTTAGAACAAGCTATTAAGCACTTACAGGAATCTGCATCTCATCGGAAATACAATCTGGAAGCTGTGAATTAGTCTTTTAAAACACTGGAACTTTATTTTTTGCCTTTCCCCCTTTTTCCTCCAATCTTCAAATTTCAATGTAGTGTTTAAGGATGATAGAAATTAACCCAGTCTCACTGCATCAGGTCCCACATATAAGCAAAGTGAACAGTCGCCGATGCAAGCTGCAGTTCCTACCTGTGACTCATGAGATTAGCAGAGATCCTACACACTGTGATTTCAGGTAATTCACGTTTAAAGCTTTTACTCTACTTGTTTGCTTCCTAGACTTTGGCTGATGATTTTGTAACTTATAAACCAAGAAAATTTAAATATGTAGACTAAGTTCAGTCCTCACTGTTGTCTTCATCATCATCGTCATCTTTACTGGGAGCACATCTTTGGAAGCAGTGTACTAGAGTTGCTAAGAAGAAGCTTGATAGAATAGCAGCAATGGAGACTGCGACTCCAGAGAAGATGATGATAAAAAGGTCCGTCAATGACAAGCTAAATTTGCATTCACTAAAGCTGACCTCAGATAATTCATTCAGAAAGATTCTTCTATTTTCTACAGGCAGGGAACACTGAATTTCATGGAGACCTGCAAAGAAGAGGAAAGGGAAACAAATCAGTGGAACATTGATGAATCTTTCTCTTGCTCCAGTCAGAGATTGAATGGCTAAAAGTTTTAGTGGTAATTTTAGGGTTTTGTACAAAATTCAGGAAGCAATCGAACAAAATCTGTCACTACCCAACAGCCGTTACATAATCCCCTTGAATGACTCCTGGAAATGAAGTGATTTCACCCTCAGTCTCCCAGGAGGTCAGGTATGATCTGGGAGCATGGATTTCAAGGATTTTAAAAAGTGAATGTCAGATATTGGACTCATCTAAGTCTGGAGACATGAAACGCTTCCCAGCTACTCCATCTGAACACAAATTCTGACTCCAAAACAGGGCAACAGGGATACTAAAGTTCCTTCCACTCCTCGGGGCCTTCTACACTACTTTTCCCCCACGTAGTTCCCAAAGTGCAGTTATCTTTTTCTTCTGGTCAAAGCCAACAGGGTTAATGGATGCTTCTTTGTCTATGCACTGCTTTGCCTCTTTCTCTGTCACACAGACTGGCAGATACTAGTCCTCATGCATTACTGAAGAACGCCTAGAGCTGGGTTCTTTCATAGCGAAAACAAAAATAAAACCCCACACATTTAAAAAACGGTGAGTGTAGATTGATACTGGGCAGTAAAAGCATACAATTCACTGCACACCCCCAACTCCTGCTCCATTCACAGCTGAGGAAAATCATGTAGAAACAGCCAGAAAATGAATGTGACATCACAAATCCATTTGAAGAATGGATTTGCTAACAGGAAGAGATCATTGCGGTATTTTGGCAGAAAACCCTGGTCCAAGTGAATATGGCACCTAACCAAATTCTACTTCACTTGTAGCAAGCACAAGAACTGGTGTTTCTGAAAAACAAGCCACTGTAATAGCTGCTGTGACCTGCTGAGAACTGCAGATTTCATAGCAGCTCAGCCATGCTCGCAGTGTGTCTAAAGGAGGAGGGCACAAACAATTCCATGTTTTCTATTTCTATTTGAGCAACTGCAAAACAAATTCTCTGGTGTCCTCACCTGCCAGCTTTTAAAATGACCTCTGTGCTGGAGCAGCCTTGATGAGCTGGAGCACCGGATCTAAGCTTCCATGAGGAAGGAAGCAGAAAGAATGTATTAGGGAAAAAGAGGAAAGTTGAATCCAAAACGAAGCTATTGTTCTAAGCCGTTCTACATCCTACAGCCCTCATCCCTAGAAATAATATGGTAGTATTTGCTCAGGATCCTAGAGATTGAAAAGAGTCCAATTCATCACCGTTATCACCAGCAGTTTTGTCATGGATCAAGACCGAGCCCCTATTCCTGTTTCCCAGATGCTTTCACCTAGCAGCACAACACACAGAATACAGAGAGAAAAGAATCTGCAACATACCACATTGCTTAGGAGGTATTTCTTGCTCTGAGAATCAGTGTACTTACAACAATATTGAGTCTGATTGTACAATAACAAGAAATGAAAAAGCTCTTCACACAGACATGGGAACCGGAGTCTAGGTCACTGTCTCAAGCCAAATAGATGAGATGGGAATTCTCTCCTCGCTTTATTCTGTGACACTCCAATGTGGTAGATTAGCCCCAGGTTTTTACAGAATTTAGTCATTGAGAATAATAGATGTCAATAAGCAAAATACAGCATCATAAGCCAGGGGCCAGTGTAGAGGCCTGGCTAGCTCCCAGCTATCCTTTCAGCCACCCTCTGTATGGAACATCTTTCCAATAAAACTGGAATGAACTGACCTCTCCCACCCAGGCACAAGGCCAGCTGCCAAAATTGTGCTGGAAGCACCCTAGGACTACAGTGCCAGTGTCAGAGGAACAGGGGAACATTCACGCGTCAATCTCGTTCAGTTTTTCTGTGCTGTGTCATGACAGCAAAACTCAATAGAGTTAACAGAAGCTTTTCCTTTGACTTCAAAGACAATTTGGACCTCACTGTTCATCTAGAACAGTAGTAAGATAGCAGCTGTATCTCTGGTGGTACAAGGAATTTCTCCTCCCAAAGCCAATGCAGTGGACATTGCACCAGAGCTCCTGGCTGCTTCCCTGAAAACGTCATAATCAGAGGGTAACTTGCACGCCTGCTTAGATGACATATGAACAATACCATTTCACCACCTGCTTCCTTCCACAGCAGTATGTTACTTTCCTTACAGCAGGTTCTCCTTATAACACAAGAATCCAGCGTGTGTGGAGAAGGGACGTTCTGTATTCCCCTGTCCTATCGCATTCACGCCTAGCAACAGAGCCAAACTTGTTCCTTGCTTGTGCAAGAAGTAATCCCAGCTCATCATACCCCCTCTGCATGAACAATTAACAAAGCCTGGCTTCTATAAAGTGATCAGTATTAATACAAGGTGTGGGGTTTTTTTCCTCTGAGTGATTCCATTGCATATAGACTGGCTCGAATTACCTTCCCCACACACAATACTTCCAGAGGACAGGAGAGTGCCAGCTAACCTCAGTGCTCTACTTCCACACACGACAACAGTATTATTTTAATTGTTTGGGGGTTTTTTGTGTGTGTGTGGTTTTTTTGGTTGTTGGTTTTGGGTTTTTTTATCCTATAGAACCTGTTCAAATTTATTCTGTTAAAACACAAGCCAGTCTTCTTGTAAAGCATATCTCAAGTTTGATATTTAGTGCTTTGCTGCAGCAAGAAAACCTTTGATGATAGTTATGTATCTCTCATTGCTCCCACAACATATTCAAAGAGTTGCTTCTTCATACCAAACCTGCAAGTGAAATAACAAATGTGAGTTATAAATATATAGCTTAGGTTATTTTGGTCAGGGGCATCACATTATCTGCGATAACTCCAGCTGTCCCAAGGACAGCACTTTCTGCTGCGTCATCTGAAAAAGCAGATGTACTACACTGGCAGGCTGTAATGTGGTGCTTGCTTTGAAGAAGGGAATGCTTTGAAGTCCAAGTCAAGGGACAGGTGCTAGATGCTACATAGGCTTGACTCAAGATTAAAATAAAACAGTAAGATGAAAGTAGAGGTCTGTACCCTGAGGTATAGGTTGTCTAAGAAACATGGGAAGTGTGAAAATGCTACAATTCTAGAACTAGAATTCCTGTTAAAAGGAGAAGTATGTTTTTAAAAAGAAAAGATACATGTGTTTACAGGAGTCAACACCTGAACATAGAATTTAACATTAGATGACCACATCTGCAAACACTGTCCTCACATTTTCAAGTCTATGAAAGATGGAAGTGCTCCAGAAACCCTCAAGATGGAAGAAAGAGTAAAAAGCCAGCGGCAGTCAGATCACAACTAGGATATCCAATCATGTATTTATATATATGTCTATATAGAAGCAGATTTGATGTGCTTGTTAAGGAGTCTAATTTGTGTCAGGAGTTTGTGCTTGAACAGAGTAAAAGCTGCTGAATGTGTGAAATGTCTTAAGCTTTTAATTCCTTTAAAAGAAATGGGATATTTTGTTCTGTACTAGGATGTGCCAGCATGTGCAGGATGCTTGGGAAGAAGCGACTGCTGTAATGGACGGAACAGCCTGTCCTTTTGAGCTGAAGCTTGCTTTGGTTCTAATTAGTACACGAAGTTAAGGCAGTCTTCTCTACACAGAGATGAATAAGTAGGTACTGATTAGTGGTAGGTGCTGAATACTCATTAGTGGTAAGTCAAGAGGACTTAAAATGCCCACTTGTTTCACTGGCTTTTAGTTAGGTTAGAAGGTCAGAGGAACCCTGTCCTCTCATGTAATTCTGATACTTTGTTTTGAAGACAATGTTTAACATTTTTAGTGAGCACAGGGCTACTATAAAAGCCTGGACTAATCAAGACATTTTTATTTACAGAGTAAGTTTAGTAATAGGTCTTAGATTGGAATAGGATTGTAGAAAGAGCCTGAGAAGTAAAGGACGATCAGCTCACGGCACAGCTTTTTTGACCAGGCTTACAAAAACCATCCCGTTGTTCTCACTACACGGATTCCCTTCTGACTCTCATGACTGATTTTAGCACGGCTTTCAGTCCAGTTTCCTGCTCCAGAAGGGTGCTTTCAGTCTCATTTTTTTCCTGCCTCCTCTCATTACCATCTTTCTACTCTTTCACACAGGCAGTCTTTACCTGGAAACACACCACTTCAAACCATCCCTATCCACCCACACTGAGGAGGTACTAGCGAGCGAAGTCTTGAAAGTAGCTAAATAGCATCTGTATCAGTACTGGCACTAAGCCCCCTTTGGGTACCTTAAAAATACTGTCTTGTGCCCAGCTTTCCAAATGAAGAAGAAAACACAGTCCTAGCTACAGCCTTTGTATTGTGACATGAGATTTGCTGCAACTTCCAGTAAAGATCAACCAAACCTGGCTTTAGGTTTGGACACAGTTCTGCAAGTGCAACTAGTTCTGTCTTCAGGCTTCTTTTACGAGTGGCGTGAACACAAATTTCCTGCCACTTCCAGTAAAGATCAACCAAACCTGGCTTTAGGTTTGGACACAGTTCTGCAAGTGCAACTAGTTCTGTCTTCAGGCTTCTTTTACGAGTGGCGTGAACACAAACATGAGTATTCAGGATGGTGCACTGACACTGTGCCAGCTAATCCCCTCTGTAACAGGGAAGTGTGACACTGAACACTGATCCTCACTTTAATTTCAAACACTCCGAATGTCTATTTCCTTTATCACACAGGCAGCACAAATCTATTTTGAATTCTGTCACTGGCCAATTCTGACGGTATTTTTCAAGTCTTTTGGGAATTATCAGTATATCCAGGATACCCATAAAAATGCTCAGTCTAAACCTTATCAAACTGCTAAAAGTCTAACACTGTTTTAGAGCACATCAATATATTTCATTCTTGCAATGGATAGTGGGGAACTTAAATAGAGTATGTATTAAACACAAGAGGTTGAGAAAACACCATTGCACCTAGCACAAAGCAGACACTTTCTTGCAATCCCAGAAACTCCTCACAACTTCCCCAAAAGGTTTTTCCCAAAGATAATAAGAAAGAGAAAAAAGCAAAATGAGAGCAAGATGACAAAGGAGACACTGCAGTCACACTCCAAGAAATACTTAAACTCTATGCAAAAGTAATGTTGAAATTGCATTAGTCATTAGCAAACAAGGTCACAGGCACAGCTGCCCAAAGCACATCCTCAAGAAGTAAAAATCAGGAGCAAAGATCTCTACAGAGCACTTCAGTGCAGCCGCTGCAGACCACTCGTATTTGTTACACGCGTTATCTGAATCCAATCCCTTTATTAACAAGAGATCTCAGAGGGGTTCCAGAACAGTCTTTCACAGTGCTATGCGCTACTTCAAAACAGCACCTTTCAAAGATTGACTCCATCAAAGCCATTCGTATTCAAACACTGAAATGGAAGCGTTCACAAACCTTAGTTCTGTAGGTCATGTGCACCAGCAACCACCTTTTGCTGGATGAGCCCTGAGTTTCAAACAGAATTTGTTGTTCTGAGAATCTGCATTGCCCCCCACCCCAGGAGCAGAACTTTGTGACAGTCTTTACAGTTTTCTATTTCCAAAACCTCACCCAATATTCTTAATCTCCATGTTTTTCCTAATGGGAAGCTTTTAATTCAAATCATTGGCTGCCATGCTGCTGTTCAGACAAAAATCAAACACCCTTCTACAGAAAACCTGAAGTTTTATAACTCAACCATTCTGAACCATAGGGAACACTTCTCTAGAAACAAGAAAAACTTATATATTCTCCACTTACTACCTTTCCACTAATCTTCACAGTTCCTTTGTCTACTTTGCAGAACACTAATCTGTTTTTAATCAACTAATAACCAAATGAAAGGGGGAAAAATGTCATTTGGTTTGAGTATATGAAAATACTGGCTTTAGTATTTTATTTAATATTTTAATCTCTTTACAATTATAAAAACGTTTGCAGTTTTGAAGTGCTGAGTTTAACTGCAAAACTTCTAGTGCAGTCTCTTTCACAGGACTGCCTGCAAATCTGCTGTGTGAGAGTATTCACTTACTGCCAGGTAAGCCAGTTAATTTAGGTTAAATGAATAAATGCTGGAATCTGTGAAATGACTCAAATCCCAGCTGTTTGTGTGAAGCGACAAGTGAGATGTGCAAAGGCAGCTCAGCTGGGAAGAGGCTTTACCGTCAGACAGGTCAGCATAAGTTATAACTTCACAAGCTGTCTCTGGTAGCATGCCAGAAAGAAAATAGAACTGGCTTTTGCAAAACTAATGAGCTGAAGTATGGCTTTTGGTCAGACCACCGAGTTCTCCAGATGCCTTACACAAGTAGGCATCTTCAGGATCAATTAATGGACCCCAATTTTTAAATCAACTTGGTATTTCTTTTGCACAAAGCAAGGGTGTCTTTGACTAAGGTGCCATTTTACTGCAGCGATAAAATTAGGCGGAGCAGTGGCTGGGCTAAGTAAATAGTTAACAGTTTGAGTGATTTCTCTTAGACACGTAGACAGGGCACATTAAACTATTCCTTTAAACTATTCCTCACATTAAAGTGAGGAATCAAAATGAATGCCCAGCATCTGAATCTGTCAGTGTACTTCCCCAGCATTTACCTCCAGTTTATCGATACCAGTTCTGAACCCTGAGGGACTGGTGTGTTCACTTGCCTACGGCAGCCCAGGATCCTCGTCCATTCACAGGCTGTTTAGAACACGTTGCTTTTCTGCTTTGGCATATCCTGTCTTGTCTAACCCACTCAGAAGCATCCCAAACCAGCATAAGAAACACGACACTGTTGGGAGCCTTTAGTTTCTTTACACTGCTTTGTACTCTTCGTGAAAGGAGATCAGAGATGCAAGCTGATTGTCATTCGCCCTTCCATGCTGCTTCCCTTCTCAGTAAATCCAGGTTACAAAGGCTGCCATTTAAAGGCTGGGCAACTTCAATCTGTCGTGGAGCCGTTCTGCACTGCTAATCACAGTTTATTCCTAAAGAGAACCAAGAGAAGAAAAACACCAGGCAACTCCTTTCTCCTTCCTGCTGTTTCCCATTTATATAGGCCATGCAATGCAAATGCTGGAGCTGCTGCAGAATTACAAAGGCAAAGCATGTGTCCAAGATAACTAAGCTCTTCTCCTGGGCCCTGAAAATGTATCCCTCTTTCTTTTGCTGTACTTTCAGACCTAATGCCTCCTGCCCTACTTATCTTGATGTGTCTGCTGCAAGAACAGTTCTGCCTCCAGCCTTTAAGGGAGTTCGGACGCTCAGTCTTTCGGTGAGTGGCTCTTCCCACCCTTCTCAGGAAAGGCCGGGCAAATGTGGCTTTGGACAAGTACAACCGGACAAGTATAACCAGACAAGTAACACTAATGTGATTAGTTCCTAATGGGTATCATTTTGTGGCATCACTAAAAGGTGGATATAAAATGCAATCAAGTTATAACTCAGAATTAGTTTTATACTGACATTCCAAAAGCTGTTTTGAAAGGCACTTTATTTTGGCCATATGGTTGTAAAATGTCACTGAGACAGTCCTTCCTTTTTGGGTTTAATTTTGCCCTCACCTCCATGAATAATGCTTTGCTAGTTTATCAAAGGAGACAGCCAGTATTTGTGTGGCAGCAGCTCACGAGCAGCAACGAAAACGCTGACCTCGCACGCTTTTCTGCATACACACACTGAATCTCACTGATGTGACTGGCTGTGAAGATACCAGCGGACTTGCTCCTGGAAACAAATGCAAATAATTTGCTCAGGCCATGTCACAGGGACAGCTCTGATAAAACCAACCCTTTGAATATTTGTTCCTTCCCTCCCTGAATTCCCAAATAAAATTACACTGAAAGGTTGGAAGATTCAGACGAGCTAGGAATTTTTTAGTTATGTAGCTGAAAATTGCAGATGAAAGTGCGGTGAGAAAGCATCGCTAGGCTTGTAAGACACTGGGGAACACTGCCAATAGTATAGGAAAGCTCCATCACTTGAAATTTCCAGATGTAAGTTCAGCTACTCTTTAAAACACTGACGGAGTGGAAAAGTGATTGCAGAACAGTTTGGGTTGGAAGGGGCCTTAAAGATCATCTACTTCCAACCTCCTTGCCATGGGCAGTGACACCTTCCACTAGGTCAAGTTGCCCAAAGCCTCGTCCAACCTGGCCTTGAACACTTGCAGGGCATATACCACCTCTCTGGGCAGCCTGTGCCAGTGCCTCACCACCCTCCCAGTGACAATGGCTGAGCAGACCTCAAACTGAACAGACTCAGTCTGGGTAAAGGGGAAGGAATTGTAAGTTCATTAAAAGAGATGGAAAGCACAGGGAAAGTGGAAGGATAATTAGCGTGAGATGGGCAAATACGTCTTCCAAATAGAGTAAACTTTAGCTAAAGCGTGAGGGGAGGTGGGAGAACAGGCCCAGGTTTGGTTTATAAGGAGTCACAATGAAAGTTTCAAGGAAAAACTCCACACTTTTCCCTCCAATGGCTTCTTAAAACAGCTCGTTTACAGCTAAGATTATTTAGGGCAACCTAGATGAGTATATTAAAAAACTGCTACCCAGGGTCACGAGCAGAGGAAGAACTTGAGTAAGTGACTACAGACTGATAATCAAGAAAGAAGAGGAAAGGCCACTGAAGTTTATAGTCTCCCTGTTTTTCTCCTTTTCTGTCTGAATTCAAAGAAACAGTTAATTGACCTCCACCCGTTCTCCTGGGCTCTTCATCAGCCTTTTAGCTCTCACCATCTTCTGCACAGACATCCCCCCTCAGACAGAGCCCAGACACCAGTGATTTCACCTCAGGTAGTACTTGCATATCCTCCCCAGCCCTTACAAAGTTCTGCTCTGAGCAGTTGGGCAGCTCAGTGACATGAGCTGATGCCCTAGTGCTTGTTGGGAGGCACGAACTGCAAGATTGTCTCCTGCTAAGGCTGGATGGAGAGGGGCTTTGCGGTCAGGTGGGAAGCTTGAAAAAGAGTCCGGACTCCCTATACAGGGCAGTCCTCTCCTCCTCTCCATGCTTTTCTGAAAATTACTGGCGCAAACACCAGAACTGTGTGTCCTGCATCTTGGTGTGTTCCAGAGCCATTTCAAGTGTATCTAATACTGGAAGCAGTGCTATTTTAACGAAAAGAGTCAAAATAAAGCTACTGAAGAGAGCCTCAGAGTATCACAACAAAATGCTTCCAGGAAAGGTCTGACAATCACAGTTGCATAAAATAGGGATTTAACTCTTTTGTAGCAGCTTTATAGCTGATGAGTAAAAGGAGAGAAAAATCAGTTCTAAGGGGATGGTACAGAATATTTAGCTGCTCAAAGGGCTTACTATAGAAAATATATTTACCAGACAAAAATGCAGTCTGGAAGAGAATGAGCTCTGGGCTGAATGAATTTGAAAAGCTCCTTTCACTGCCTTTATAAGTTCAGTCTATAAATCAAAATTACTAGGGCTTAATTTTTAAATTTTATTTCTTAACTGGGAGGAGGAACCTGCTGCTAAAAAGGAGCCAGCATGGTTTTAACGGACCCATTTGTTGAAAGCATGCACTTACAATTTGACCGAAAAGCTGTTTGGGTCACTGCAGGCAGCACACAGACAATTTGACAAAGAACCCTCCTTCCCTCCAAGACACAGACAGACAAACAGACATACTGCGCTGTCAGGCACCGAGGTTACCTTTCTGGAGCTTAGACGCATTGTCCTGTATCCAGCTGAAAAGATTGGCAAAGTCACAGTCACAGACCCAAGGGTTGCCCTCTAAGCGTATCGTCCGCAGGGAGGGAAGCGCTTCTAGGGCTGCCACATTCAAGCTCTGTAAGTTATTGTCATTCAATTCTAACACTTGGAGCTGTTCCAGGTTCTCAAAAGCAGCCTCATCCACATCCACCAGGTTATTGTTTCCAAGGCTCAATTTTATCAGTTTTTCTGCTGATTTGAATATCCCAGCATCAAGCTGTGTTAAGTTATTGTAGCTTAAGTCTAAATACACCAGTTTGGTAGAACTGCTAAAAGTGCCCTCTTCTAAAGAGGTGAGGGAATTGTTCCTGAAGTCCAAATAGACTAGATCTCCATAAAATATAAAGAAATCAGCTGGTATCGCCTGAATGTTGTTATCAGCTATAAGAAGTTTCCGAACATCCAGTGGAAATGGATTAGGAACACTCGGGAGTCCTTGATCCCGGCAATCTATGGTGTGGTAGTCCATACAGCTACAGACAGCAGGGCAAAAATGACCCACGGGCAAGAAAAGCAGGCAGGCAAAGACAGAAGAAGGCAGAAGGCAGAAAGGAAAGCATGGCCACATCGTCAAGGATTGGAAAGCTGTGATGAGCACCACTTCTAAGAGAAAGACATTTTGCTCAGCTGAGCAGCAGTGCCTGGTACTTGTGTGTGTGTGTGTGATTGTATCCAGGAGATCACATATCATCACAGATCCGATAGCAGCCGGCTGGGGAGGGGGAGGGAGAGTGACTGAAGGGAGGAGGGAGGGAGGCAAATGTGAGGATTTACACTGTCAGAATATTCTAATGCTGTACAGTGCAAGGGAAGGCGATGATTGGGTGAACGGAGGATCTTTCAAAGGACTCCCTTGCTTTCGTGAGCTAAAAAAAGCTGAAAGCCTGTTTGCATATTCGCTGGATATTCCAGCGAACAGGAAAAATCACACCTGATCCTGTGACTCTGACAGCAACAGCTCATCCTTAAGCAGCCCTTCAGGTAACAAACCCCGATGGAATCACTTATTTTGTTTCTCACAGGAGCCTACATCAAGGTGACCAGTACCCTACAGAAATGCAAGTCAGGGTCAGGGAAGCGTCCTGGTTGCCTGCTAAGGACTGTGTTCTGTTTCTCTGTAAAAAAGGGAGAGAAGAGCAGCAAGGTGGGGGGGGTGGGGAGTGGTGAGCCCAACGAGAAGGAGCACTGACTTCTGCCGTTTCTGGATGCCCTCTCAGCTTTTAAAGCCAGCGTGGTAACATTACTTAAACGACTCATCATCTTTTAACCAAGAAGTATAACCTAGTGTAGCAACACGGAATGTGGTCTCAAGAGTAAGGGGGGTTTCCTTCCTGCTTTAGTGATTATAAAGTAGCTGTTCTGGTATGGCATCAGTAATATCTGTTGGGCCACACAAAAGTGCAAAATGTGGATCAAATCTTTGGCTAGTTAAAACTGAACAGATTTTCTTCATTTTCAGAGGGCTGAAATACTTGACAATCAAGCTGTCTCCCGTGAGAGAGTAGAGATGATGTTGCAACAAGGCATCTGTGTTTTTGACATCCCCAAATCCACACCCAGAAAGGCAAGTCCTCTGCCAGCTGCAAGCTTAACTTTTAACTCCATCCCTCCCTCTTTAAACATGTTGCATAAGCAGACAGAAATGGGACTCCAGTGCTTGGGCCACACCAAGATTTGTCTAAAGAGACAGACTGTATTTGGGTCCATGTGTCCTGAAGATGAGAGCACAGACCTTTGGAAAGCTCATTCCTAGGTCACAGAGAGGCCAGTAATCTCAATTTAAGGTTACATTTCATAACTGAATTCAGAGTATCTTTCATCCAGGACGGTGTACAAAAGGTTCCCCCTAAGATAGTCTATCCTCCAAGATGCCTGCACTTAAACTCAGATAGTGAAACCTGTGTCATCAACCTCTCCTCTGAACTGCTGGGAGGGAACGAGAAGGGAGACAGACTGTTCTCAATAGAGCCCACTGACAGAAAAAGGGGCTATGGGCACAGATTAAAAACATCTGAACACAAGAAAGCGCTTCTTTTACTGTGAAGCTGGTCAGAGAGTGGAACAGGTTGCCCAGAAAGGTTGTGGAGTCTCCACCTGCCAAGATTTTCAAAACCCAGCTGGAGAGGACATTGGGAAAGTCGTTCTGCCTGCCTGCGCAGGGGGACTGGACAAGACGCTTTCTGGAGGTCTCTTCCAACCTCAGCAATTCTGTGAACTGCTGTTCGGAACGGAACATGCCAGGAAGGGTTATACCTTTGAACACCACTCACATTTTGCAACACACCTTGTTTCTAATTCATAGGTCTCTTAGCTAAGGCACCTCCAGCCAGCCTCTAGATCCCTCCCATAAACACGTATCTGGCTCAAGGCGTCTTTCATGTCTTAAATTGCTTTTAAAACACTGCCCAGAAGGCAATGGGCACAGCTGCCTCTATAAACCATCAGGACAAAGCCCAGTAAATTCCTGAGATGGTTATTTAAAATATTTCCCTTTACAGAGGAAGCACAAGTTTGATAGGCCACCTCTGAATAAAAAACCCACACATGCAAAATGACTCTGGCAATCAGGAGTCAATGAATCAGCTTCAACAAGTAACTGCAACTGGTGTTTCTTATGGAGAATTGATGCTTTGTAAACTTTTAAGGCTGTACATTGCAAACACTTGCTCTGCTGTAATTTACTGGGTTTTCTGCCCCTAATTCAATTAAGGCTTTAGGTCAGAGATAAAGCTGTTCCTACCACAGAAAAGCAGAACTGACTTGGTATCTTGTAGCAATGACTTCATATGTCAAGATCTACCTCTCCATCTAGTGAAGTTATCAATACACAGGACTTAAGGATCTCTATGGCTCCTCCCCCTTTTTCTATCAAGTGTGCAGAATCAGACTGGCATTTTCTTCCCAAAGATGCCTCAGCGTTGTTATGCCTGTTTCACAGATGGGAGACTACAGACAATAAGGCACAATTTGTGAGAGATCCAAGAACATGTTAGTTGCAGGGGAAGGAACAGGACTTCAGTTCTCTGAAAATTCCACCCCCTTGCTAGAACTACTTCTCCTTTCTGCAAGCAGCAGACATTCCATTTGCTCAGCTGCTCACCTGTGTTCTTTACACATTAACTGCTGCAGGGAAAGTGCCGTAAGCAACGCTATCTTCACAGCTTATTCTGTACGCTCGTAAGTGGTGTGCAATGTGGAGCTTTCCTGTCTGAGATGTTTGCAAAGGGGTTGGCAGGATACTAGATGTTGCTCTTAAGGTCAGGATGTTTAGGGACAGGTATCCTGGAGGTTTGTCCATCAGCCCTGCTCCCACAGCATCCAGGCAGACAGAGTTTCCCTGCTCACATGTAACAGCATTGATCTTCAGCTACACCAGGCCACCTGCCATGCTCTGACACCTTTCTCTTGCTGCCTTAGATTTCAGAGTTTCTTCCTGACCTGTCTTTCTCTGTATAATGTTTCCTGTTTCATTTTGGCTTTATTCATTCGTTAGCTACCGCTTGTTTCTGTACATCTGTTGCCCTTGCAGCATAGAAATTCTCTTGAATCTTTCTGAAGCTTCATTGACTTGCCAGACATTTCAGGACATTTTGGATAGAAAGCTTTGCAGAGTCGTCGTCTTGCTATCTAATAAGATATTAAAGCTTTACTACTTTAATCTTTTATTTGCATCAGTCAGTTACAGTAACCTGTACCACTAGAGAAGGGGTTCAGCTAAGGGCACAGCACCCTCTTGTGCCCTGCAGGACAGCGCTCACCCACAGCCATTCTTCCCACAAGCTATTAGCAAGTTTTACCATACCCAGTTTACCTGTACTCTGAGCTTCACTTCCTCTTCCAGTGGCCTGTTAAAGAAACCTCACTCCGTGCAAGAAAATAAAAGACATAACCGTGGTGGTGTTCTTAGGTGCTGGCTTTAGAGTGGTGCACAGTAAGACAGCAGAGGTGTCACAGAGCATAGTCTAATGCATAGACCCGAGAAGAGAAGCAAATGCAAAGAGCAAGAAAAGCTTCTAATTCCCTGACTGCACCAAGTCAGAGGAGCCAAATTACAAACCTACTGCATGCTGCTGCACCTGCCATGTGAAGCTCATTCCAGCTGCACAGCCTGTCATACCTTTGGGCTAGTCCTTACAGTAACAAGGACACTAAACCACAGATTCACAATCACCTACTGGATTTTTTTTTTTTTTTAGGAGATTTTAAAGTACATCACAACAAATAATACAGATCAGGGCTTTGGCTTCAACTGACACTAGGTACAAAATTGCTCCAGTGGGTACTCTCAGAAATAAGGATTTGTCGATAATCTATGCTTCTTCATTACTCCCAAGCAGAGCCCTCAGAGCTTTCTCACCCATTATCCAAAAATACTTTCACTACTAAATTTTAGGTCATACCGTTTTGAAAAAGCACAAGCTTCCCAACTGGAAATTGATGCCACCCCCCCCCCCCC
>NW_010391204.1:33397-37909 GCF_000710305.1 Buceros rhinoceros silvestris | reverse complement strand
CCCCCCCCCCCCCCGTATTCTCTCCACACAGATGGGATCCCACATAGATTGAATCTGAACTATCTGCAAACATGCTAGTAAGACAAACAGGGTAACCATTCCATAATGAACAAACTATGGAGGAGTTTGTGTAAAATCCTTTTGTGGGGAATGAGGGACCAAAACCAATTTCTCTCCATACCTCCCAGCTGTAGGAGTCAAATAAGTACAATGGTAAGTAGGCTTTGGACTACACCAAAGACCTGGCTTTCCATTCCTTTAAGTTTCTATCCAGGGTAGCACAAGGAGAAACCTCCAAAATAAGCCAGAGAGTGACAAGCCTCACTGGTCCGGGATGTTTAGTGTGCAGTACTGTATGACTAGCAGTAGCAAACTAACAGAAATAATATTCACTTCCTTGCGTAGTGAAGTAACAGCTTTGCAGAAAAATGACAGATTTCCTCTTTTCCCTTAGAAACTTGTAGCTCTCTCAAAAGTGCTCAAAACTTCCCAAAATAGTTTGGGTAATGGAAGAAAAAGAGCAAGCAATCATAGTACAGACACACAGGAAGGATCCAGATCTTACAGGAGCCTGAAACTGAAAACTGTCCATCCTCACTCATATTTTTGAACAGCTAATTGAACATATTTTTCCATGAAGGAAGTTTTTATTCCAGGCTTATGCTTCATTGAGTTAAAGCACCTCATGCCTGAGGCTGCTGGACCAGGAAATGACTGCAGAGGGGTTTCTTCCTCATTTTCCCTCATTAGCAATGTGTCCTGGGAACTGATGCTCGAGAATGACAAACACTGTTAATCAATTAATCAAACACTGGAATCAAGTGTTAAACAACATCTCTGAATGTAACTCCCATTTTTATTCAGATATTTACCATTTGGGCTTTAGTGCTTTTATCTCTTTTGAGAAAAATCTCCCCCTGCCCAGGCACAGTCTTACGAATGCAGCCAAGGGGCACCTTTGGACCATTCTCCCTCTGATCTTACATTTAAGGAGGACTGAAAAAGCAAAGAGAAAAAGGGTATGTTCCTTTGTCTTCCAATTTATGAGATGACAGAAACTGTGAACTGAAGCTTGTATTACACCTGCCCAGTCCTCTACTGCTGCTGTCAGTGGTGCTGCCATGCCACTGGGAGTGAAGTTACATCAAAATTAATCATGTGGCAGCAGCAATGATTGAATTTGAAAACTTCAGACACTGCAGTTCAGCAGCCAAATGAGACCAGCCTAAACCCATCGAAAGACTTCCATCATCTGCTCTAGACAACGTGGCTTACGCAGACATGCGGTCACTATCTTATTGTAAGCTACTTACAACCACTAAAAGAATTCATGAGATGGAACCGTGAAAATATTTCCTTCTCCCCTCAGGAATGAGTTTGTGTCCAGCCACTACAGTATGGTCAACTGCTTGCTCCCTGCACGGTTTATATGCTGGTCCAGATTTACTACAGCTTTAAAGAAAATTAAAGGCAACTAGAAGTGAAAGTTCTCCCAAGCTGGGGAGCAGAGATAAACTTCTGTGTGTCCACTGCTACTCCTATATGCACTAAAGTCACAGTAAAGACGGTCTCAGGTTTCAACTCAAATGCTGTTTACGTGGTCAGATTCACCAACGGGTCTGTCAAGATAAGAAAAACCTTGGGGAGATCAGAGATTTGAGATTCTGCAGAGGCTCAGTGTTTCTAAATAAAAGTATAAGAAATCCAACATAGGATTGTAATGGAAAATTTATGAAAGTCCGTGACTTTAAAGCAGCAGTTAGTGGAACATAACTTTCATATCCGAAACTTGTTTCAACCTGCACCTAATTGTCAAGCAGTGAAGCTAAACAGAGAAGAAAGTTTTGAGATTGCTCAAGCCCTGAAACACCACAAAATTTAATCCAGTTCTGATGTGAAGTTGAGTAAATTGTTATTTTTAACCCACAATTCCCATTGTAAACATGGCACATTTCCTTCAGAAGACAGGAAACTCATTCTCTGAAAGGGATTTCCTCCGAACTGTGCACTCCTCACTCATTTCTAGCCCATCTATAGCAAACAACTGCCAAACTTTATCAAAGGATTCAGAGGCTGAACGCACCCCTGTGCAATCTGGCTGAGCAGAGGGTAAAGTATGACAAATGGTGTACATTCTAGTGAGGAGGAGGCATGTTTCCCTTTCTTGTGAGGAAGAAAAACCAGAAATTATTCTGAAATATCTGGGGAGCAAATTCATAATCTCTCAGTAAGAATTATATAGTTTTAATTTGCTCCAATTTAATTTGCCACCTAGAAAACCTTGGAGAATTCTTTGTTCTAATGAACAGCAAATAGGTTTACAGCAATTAAAGCAGCTGACAGCTAAACACCACATATACATTCCTGGAGTGTAAACCCCCTTCAGAACATTAGGTCTGTGGTAGCACAGAGAGTAAAAAAACCAAACCAACCCCCCCCAACAACCAAAAACCCCCAAACCAAACAAGAAAGGACTTGAATCCATTTTGCTGTTAATGTCGTAAGATTAGCAGGCTGCATGCCATTTCCAGACCAAAGAAGGTGGTGGATCTTGTGAGGATTTTATGCAAATTCATGCTAAATATACACCCGGCAAGAAAATAGTCCCATTTATAAAGGCACAGCTAATTTAATTGAAGGTCAAGGTCTCTTAATGACTCAGTTTGCTTCCATTCAGGGATTTCACAAGGACATTACAAGCTACCTTCCTTGGCTGTATTAATTGAACTTATTTGATGTGGTACAAGCTACTCACAACAGTGGGGTGGGGAGGGGGGAATAACACAGGCAGATCTCCTGGATCTTGTTTCTAATGCAGAGAAAAAACCCAAGGCAGTCTTTTGTGCTGGCTTCCCTTCTCCCGTCCACCACACTGACTACTGCTGATACTCTCCAGGGATTTAAATACGCAGAAAGCATGTTTGTGTCAGTGGGAATTCCAAGCATCAGTGGAGTAGAAGTAGTAATGGAAATAATTATTACACCCCTCTCTGCTGCCCTTAACCATAAAACTACTTCATGAAAAATATAACTAAGTGCTTAAAAGATCAGACTGTAATTTCAAAGCAGCGCTTCCGAGGCCAGTTTTCAAGCCCGACACCCACATTAACATACATACGCCATTCCCACAAATGTGTAAGTCCATATTTTACAGGTTAATTCTGAATAATAGGCTTTCTGCAAAATGATTACTCCACAAAAATGCACTGATCTATGCACTGGAACCACACAGCACTAAGCACAAAGGGACAGCAAACAGTAGATCAGGACTTTGGGCAAGGCGAGGAGCACTAGAACCTTGCACTATGTTCAATGGAAGTAAACCAACAGAGTAAGGGGGTGTGGAAATATATATTTGTGGCATGTGTCCATACCTGAACAAATGCATGTGCAGGTGTTTGTTGTTTTTTTTTTTTTTTAAATCAAATACAGAAAAGCCAGAGAGGACAATCTAGCAGAAACAACTGAAAGTTTAGCCTTTACACTTCATCTGTAAAGCTGTTTATGGACAGATTGGTCATCCCTCTTAATCCTATGGTAAATAAACTAAATTCCCTTTCTGAAGTCAAGAACTATCTAGTACTTTTATACCCACATGAAAAAACAAACAAACAAAATGGTGACAAAGAGCCTCGAAACCAACAGGATGAAATCCCCTGATGCAAAGAACACACTTTACTGTAAGCAAAAAAAAAATGTTTGCAAGATGCCAGAAACTCATTCCAGTTTCCAATCTCTTGCTATAAGAGATGTGCCCACAGCAGATGATCCTGGTCATTCACTTGCCTTCACTCTAAAGTGATCTTTCCATCCCCTTAGAAGACTCTCTGGCTGTACGGCAGTGTCCCTTAGGGAATGCAGCACATTTTGATTTAATGCCTTCTGACATCTCACTTGCCTCGTTAAGATGGGTGAAATGTCAGGTGAAATCATATCAGTGAGTGCAGCAGTCCCCAGAAGGGAGATGTTTGGAGCCTCGTAATACTGCCTCTGGATTTGCTTTTCAAAAGCCCACTGCTGACCAATGGTAATTACTACAATGACTAGCTTTCGTAATTGCTTCAGAAATTACTTCCCTCACCGACAATAAACTGAGGGTACTTCTCTGGTACTTGGTGATATCAGACATAACCACCAGAACATTAATATAACCGTTACTCTTCAGATGGTGCATTTACTCACTAGCGGAGCTGCTCTAACACAACTCAGCCTGCATGACGGTACTGCAGTGGACCGTAGTAGTCTTAAATACTGTGACTTCAATATTGGGAGGTGGAGGTGTCCCAGTACCTGGCTGCACAGTTCCAGCACCCAGCTGTCCTGCACCACTACATGGTGCTATCGTACAAGGGTAACTCTGCCCCTTGTCAGGAGGCGATTCTGGGTTGTATGTAACTAATGTTTGGACAACCTCCTTCGAACATCTGCTTATACAGACTTTCACAATTTGGGGGCTGCCTCATTTCAGAGATGTTAGAGCTGAGAAACATTACCCCAAGAAGGCAAAACTCG
>NW_010391204.1:24380-33312 GCF_000710305.1 Buceros rhinoceros silvestris | reverse complement strand
CTCCCTGGGAATGTTAGTGAAGTTCATGTGTGTTCATGTTGGCAGTATGCAGAGCGTAGCTCTCAGCCATCACACTCTGGGATGGTCCTACATCATTTTTTTTTTTCTTAGTAATATGAAAAATAAATCAATCTCACTTAAATGGAGTAAGTAAAGTCTCTAAAATCTCAAATTTGAAGGGAACCCAGAAGAAAAAGTATGTTTGCTTCAGGCTCTTGTAAATGTTTCAGGAAGTTAATGGCATAGAAGGTGAATAAGGTAAAAACTGTTCATGTGGTAACACGTGGAATGACCGTACTCTCCCTTTTCTCAGGCTGTGCTAGAAGCAAAAAGATATTTTTAGGGATCATGAAATTGCTGCAGACTAAGAATAGAGAAGTCAAAAATATCCCAACAAAACACTTGCAACAAAAAACTAAAACTGAAAAATTGTATCTGCTAATTTGTTTTCTTTTTAGAAAGTGTTTTCAGTTTTTTAATCAGGGATTTAATTTGTGGATTCTTACGTTTTCTCTCTGAGATTCCTCAGTAGGATGTCATCTTCCAAGTTTTCCAGAAAATCTTCTCCTATAACTTATGGTGAGAAATATCTCATCTGAGCATATAACAAATCACCCGGTAGAGCACACACCTTACCCATATTTTAAAGCAGCACTGTCTAGTACCACCTGCTGCCTTGTGGCACATCATCATTACCTCAAGTGACAGAGGGCAAAAGCAGAAGGATGCAGGGGCACAACTGCTGAGCCAAGAACAGAGCTCTATAATTCCTGATGGGCTTCCCAGGAGATTTAAGTGCACAGTTTTACACAACATAAATATTCTACATGTTAAGAAAGTACAGTGCAAACTCCCTGGATCCACTTTCTAAGGCTAAAAAATCCGTCTTCAAATCACTGTTTTACCTTTACTCACACAATGCAATATCTCAGGGCCTCGGTTTCCCTTTAAGCAGGGGAAGGGATTAAACCACTCTAAGACTTACAGGCTATACAGAGTATAAGGTACACGGACCTAAATCTCTTATTTGAGGAGTAATCTCTGCTATAAAAGATTCTGTATTACCAGTAGTGCTCCAGGCAATGAAAATAGTTAATATGCTTTGTTTTGTACTTGGTGTACAGCTGCCTACGCCTACAAAGACATGAATCATGGTCCTCTAAGTTTCCTGCAGTGCAACTAGGAAGATATTAACATTCCAATAAAGAAACCCCCTGAACTCACTACTTACATTTAATGAAATAATTTATAGAATAGCAACAGTGTTGGCACTGGACGGAGGATCTGCAATACTTATTTCCACTCCTGATCCACTTTGTAACCTTGGAAAAGTCACTACAGCACTCAGTGCCTCAGTTTCCCCACTGTTTCACATGGAAATAACTAGAAGCAGCAACAGAATGCAGCTTTAAAGTTAGACGATATTCACCTCAAAAGCTTTGAGCATTTCCATTATAAAAGGCATGGGCTCATAAATATTTATTTTAACCATACAACAGTGCCTTGATCCAAAGATACATGTAGATGGCTTGGGGCTATTAAAGTGGTGAGCGGGCCTCCAAGAGAGCCACTATCTCATTCCTCTTTCCACCCTAGAATTAGGTTATGCAAGACAAGTCTTGCAAAGGCAGAGCAGAGCATAAAACATTTATTGCCTAATTTAAAGCATAAATTAACTTCCCCCTTCAGTAGGAGAGTCCTGCATTTGAAACGCCTCCCTTCTCTCCCTTAAGTTATTACTGACAAGCTAATGTCACTAAAGTGATGTCATGCAGTGGTTTGAATAATGCAAAGATAAGGACTATCTGTGTGAATTCCACTTTAACTGCATTCCTCCAGTCCACCTTTTACACTCAGACTGCAGCCACCCCTCTACACATTCTCAAGTCTTCGTTCCATTTTATCCAGACAAATTATTTAGTGCAGTTCAGAGAATAATCAAGCTCTGAATCTAATAATTGTTTTAAGTATGATGAAAATTCCCTAGAATTCTTTTTGTCTCCTCTGTTGGTCTTGTTTCCCTTGCTATGATACTTACTCTATTTTTCAGGAAAATAAAAGACTATTATAAAAATTTGGCAAAAATTTGTAATACCATGCTATTAGTCTACTATTTCTCCTAGACAAAGCATTAGCAGCTGCAGCTGAGCAGTATAGTTTTAATTTTTAAATGAAGTTCAGTGGTGTAGCATTTAATTTTAAGAAATTGCAGTACATGATTCAGCATGCCAGTGGAATAACGTGTAAATGAATCCAGATTTTCCAAAATAGCAGAAACATCCATGGTCCCTGTCCTGATTTCAGAGCCTGGTTTCATTTTCATTTGAGGTATACTTTGCCCCCATAAAAAACTCTTCAGATTGCTGCTGTTGAATTTGGTTGCTGGTCAGGAGCTGAGGACACCATGACAGCTGTCATTTCAAGACAGCCCATGGTTTCTGCTGCTGAAAGATCACTATGTCTTGTTTCTCTCAAACCCATCCCTGAAACATGTATTTTCATACCTGTTTGGACACGTAGCCAGGGTGGAAAAACATGCTGCTGCCTGAAAATGTGGCAAAAAAATGACAGCCCAAACCCATACTTGCCTGGTGCATGTGTCTCTGCTCAGGTTCCTCACTGGGACTAGGGAACCTGCAGGGAGAGCATTCCGAAGAACAGGACCTGTGAACATCTCACTCCCTCTAGTGGCTCAGGGTACTGATAGATGGTCTCTTTGTTTACTCACATTATTCGCAGATAAATCCCAGTTATTGAAATGTGTCACCGAGTCAAAGGCCACTGGAGAACATTGCTGCACTCCTTCCCCACATCCTCCTGCTTTTCTGTCCCCGCCTGCCCTTCCTGCATTTGAAACAACTATTCTTTCTACCAGCTTTTGTTCATCTTTGCACTTCATAAAGCTTCTTATTCTTGGGAACATGCTTTGCATACTAAGAGGAAAAGAAACCGCATTCTTTTCTATCTGATTCATCCCTAAAAATCAGAGTTGAAATGGGGATTTTGTCATGGAACTATATGGGGGTAGTAGTTCTCATTCATCCATATGCATTTCTTTTTTTTCTAGAAGACACATGGGCTTATTCAGAGAGACTCATTTACAGAAAATCTGCTCTACCCACATGCTGTGCATGCCTTGGTCCATCCATCTCCTTGTAAGCCCAGGTAAGTCCTGCCCCACACTGCAGATGCCCGGCCAGCTACTTTGAACAGCACCGGGGTGTGCTGGGTTCTGCGCACAGCCCATGCAGGTGTGATCACAGCCACGCTGTCAGGATTACAACATCACCTGGGCTATTTTCAGCACAGTAACAGTGGATTTTTAAAAAACGGCACACGTAAACTCCTAACGGTAGCTGTTTGCTTTATCTCTATAAATGCACCGAATAAGCAATGAAAGTAGTAAGAAACAACTCATAGAACTATTTTATAATAAATGAGAGGCTGAGTACACAGTTTGTGTTTCTCCCCCCTTTTGGCTCCATTGCTGTGTTGCTTTCCTTATATAACTGTTCTGGTTAAAAGAACACTCCTGACCTAAGAAAACTTACATCAACCTTATAATTTCTTGTTAAACACATGGTGGTCATCCACAGGTTTAAAAGTAGTAAAGAGTGGGCATTCCATATTTAACTCTGAGTCACTCCATCGGGTGTCACGTAGAGACAACTGCTGGCAGCCTGTGGAAAGACTTTCTGGGTAAAGTGCCCACTGACAGAAATCCCCACACCAGAGTGTCCTTGGGAGCATGTCCCCTCCCTACATCAGCTCTTACACCATAACGTGTTGCATTCCATGAAATTTGTGTTTTCAGGATTATGCCCCAGAATGTCACTCTCAGGAGAGAGATTTATTGAGAAAGCAGCTGAGAAGCTCTGCTCCAGGATCTTTGTAAACAAAGAACATACAGACTCTCTTGAGAAACGTGGTATAGACTGTCTGCCATGTGTGTCCTACTCCCTTTTCACCAGTTTTTTGCTTCAGGTAGGCAATAGCCTTACTCTTAATTAGATAATATTATAATTCAAGCTTTTGTTTTAAATGATCCAAATTCATTTGTTTCTAATGAAGAGCCTTACAATATGAACAAAAAATGATTTCAATTTTGAAATGACAAAAGCAGGAAATAAGTTCACCTCAACATCAACCCACAAACTTTGAAACAGAGAAATCTTGACATTTGAGGTAGATTTAGGCAGATTTAGGCTATTTAAGGCCTATGCAAATCAATGAAAAAATATGGACTTCAACTTTAACTTGTGAATAAGAGAAGGTAAAAGCCATGTCTGAGGACAAGGGTCTATATTTCTGCCAAAAGCCTTCTAAGAATCTTTGACTTCCACGTAAATAACCTCATGAGACTAGAACATAACCAACCACACTCATTTTAAAGTCCACTAGACCCGAGTATGTGCATGTACCTATATAGAAGACTTCACTCCAGAAACATGCAGAGAAAGGCCACACAAATGTCTCATCTCTGGAAAGAAGACTAAATTACTTCTCTACTGCCCCAAAAAGTCTCACAAGTTGCCAGAGACTGCAGCATGGTGACAGATTTGAATATCCCGGCTTCTGCCTGCCTTACTAGAGTTCTCCATGGAAGTGCAGCTTTAGGTGCTGCTAGACTGTCTCTTCCCATTGAGCCATTTCCAGTACAAGTGAAATCTTAGCTTACATCTCCCGTAGGCAGAGAGTAAACCCATATTTCCCTTTCTGCTCTTTCACTAAAGATGCACTAAAAAAATGTGTAAATTAACGATCCAATTCGATGATATCCTTTGCAAATCTGCTCTGACTACACAGCTACTGTCTCTTTCTGTTGCCAGATTTCCTGTTTCTATACCCTGGGGCAGCTGCGGGCCCTGCAGTATTTGGTCAGAAGCATAAAAACTGTTTTCTACAAGTTTTATTAATTTTCAAGCCATTTCCTGTTTTCCCTTTGCAGCCAAACCCACCCCTTTTGGCAGGTACTGAAATATAAACCCACCCAACTCAGTCTGAGGAAACATTCTGTAACTTGAGGAGGAGAGCCAGAATTATAGCTACAATTTTTCGTTACCTGCTTTCAAGGAGACAACTTGGCTTTCCTGTGAGGGGATCTTTCAGCAAATCATGCTCTACAGAATTGCACGTTTTAATTTCTGCATCCTTTACATAATAGATTTAGACTTAGAAAACACTGTGTAAATCAAACAGAACATCCACAAAATTCTTCTGGAAGTGGAAATAGAAAGCAAATTCTATTCACAGGTTGCATTTTCTTTTAGGCAGCTTCTTTTGATACATCACGCAAACTTGTAGAAACCTCCTGTTCAGTTTGAGACACTAGAGCTTTGGTTTGCTTTTTTGCAGGGACAAGTGTGCACGGGCTCTGACAGTTTACAGGAGCTCTACACACTTGGCCCTCCTGAACATCAGTTCTAGAAGGCACAAATGTCCTCAAAGGGTTTCTAAAAAAAAAAATCAAACATGAAATAAATCAAATATTTTGGAAATACAGCCCTAAAAGTTTAGACCTTGATATATTAGTTCCTTGTGTTTCAGGGATAGCTTCAGTGAAAAGGGGAATCATTCCCAAGGTATTTCAGGAAATGGTAATAAATTTGTTGTCATGTGTGTTTAACAGGTTCATGCTGCACCTGGAGCTCTGTAACAGTCCCCTCTCTGCAGCCCACGTACCCCAGAAGGTGAATCAGCATTGTGCCAGAGTTCACAGACACTATGCCCTGGCAGAACTCCTTACCTGCTGGTTCATAGCAACGTTCACTAGGGGGGAAAGGAAACCTGGAGCTAGGTTTTTGCAGTGTGGATGAATTAAATGTACAGACAGATTATTTCACTCAGAAATGCAACCAATTCTGCCAAACAAATTGCCAATAAGGCCAAACCAATCCCAGAGAAGAGATTTTAAAAGCACCACGCTTTCAGAGTGTACACTTGGCAGCCTGACCAAGGCCAGCACTGCAAGCAGCTGTACCTCGGCACATACAGTCACAGCAGGCGAGCTGCCTCCACCTACCCCCCGCACGCCATCCGCCTTAGCAGCAGTCAGGCAGAGCCAGTGGCAGAGCTGCTCTTTAAAGGTCTGATTCAAAGCCCGTTTATGACAATGGCGAGTCTTCTATTGGCTTCAGGGCTCCTGGGTTCATAATTGCAACCCTGACCAGTTCAGTGGAAAGCAGACCATCCCACACAAGTTCCGCTGCTGAGGCATAACACTTGGCAGGACAGAGCCACTATTTTTCTACTCCCCCAGCTATGTTTCATTCTTTGCTCTCACTGGAGACAGCCTAAGCCCCTCACAAGGCTCTGCAAATGACTGATGCGGTCAGACGGAAAGAATGGATTATGAAATGAAAACATAGGGGCTGCTTCCACCTCCTTCCTTAAACCACTGTGATTAAAAACACATAGAACTGCCTAGCAAAAAAAAAAATTGAAAAGAGGGTGACCCATGCACTCATATCCCGTCAGTTTGTGGGAACTGTCACAACACACCCAGAACAGAAAAGACCAAATTACAGCACCTCTGCATAGACCTAAACCTAAAGCATTTGAGCACATGCACAAGCCCACTACCAAAGACCTACACTATAGCGTATAGCGTTGCGCTTACTTTCTATTTTGAAACAAATAAACCATATAATTTAAAGTCCTGCTTTAAACAGATGCATTGTTAAATGACAGCCTTAGAGTAACTATTTTCACAAAGCCTATTTGCTTAAAGACTTACAATACAGTGAGTTAGTTTCATTAAATTGCTTGAATTTAGTGCAGCTTGGAGGAAAACTGCTCCCTCACCTCCAGCTCCATACCCTCTCCCAAGGGTATACTGACTCTTCTGAAAGAATTCTTTGATGTTTTAAATCAGAGGGCTCAGCAATGGCTCCCAGCCTTAATCTTAACTCAGCAACATGCTGTCCTCACTACAACGTAAGTTCTGTCATGGGTGTCCTTAAGAAACAATTTCGTCCCAAGATGACAATTAGTACAACATTCCTGGCTTTTCCACTAGCCTATTTCACATCTGCAGGCAAATTTTTCTCTTTGCAGTTTGACAGTGTGATACAAGCTGATTTTATTAAATTTTTCATAGTTGAATATATTTTTCTCAAGAATTTTTCTCTGAGGAACAGGCTGGAGCAGGAGAAATAAGCTATTCTAGGAAAAAATTGTCCCTTATTGGGAAGACCAAAAAGAATGTTAAAAAGTGTTGAAGTAGCCAATGGAACTTGAACATCTCAAATTCCTGAAAGCTCAAAGAGTCTAGTTCTACACCTGGAATACAGCACAGTCTAGAGGAAAAAATTCAGCAAATAGCTTATAATTCTTTAGAAAGCCTTATTCCTAATCATGAGACAAGCTTGCTCATATGAATCATCATGACAACGAAAGGTCTTCAGAGTACCTTTGAAGAAAATACAATGAAATTCTAAATATATCTTTTTCTTCCTGATGAGAACTTGTTAACATTAAAAAATCACTGTTTGTCCCAGTTTGTCTTTGATGGTGTGGTACTTTCATTTTTTGTTCTAAAATACCTACAGAATTCCAAATGTTCCATTTTGATAAGGTAAAGTATTTTTCAAAATGAGTTTCCTTAAAGCTGACATGCTCCCCTAACCAATTTCAGTTTCAAGAGTGGCCATTCCCAATAAGCAAACATTCTTTTAAATAAATTTAAAGCAGCATTATCAAGCAATACACCCAGATTTTAAGAATAAAGACATGCAGAAAGTTAGTCTACAGGAATATTTATTTTACTGTTCTAAAGACAATAAGCCAGTATTGCCTGTTTGACTAGCACTGTTTTCATCCTAGTGATCTTCAGGACAAAGAACAAGTGCAGCAAACAAACTCCTTCAGCACCCATCACTTTCAAAGTAAAGGTGTTGCACTTCCCACCTGCAGCCCTCTTCACAGCACCGTGTCACAGCTTACAGTCCGACTTGCTTTGCTCCTTCATAGCACAATGAGTTGTGGGGTCTTAACAGCTCTGACTCACATCCACCAAGCAAAACAACCCAACCATGTTTTGGAGGGTTTTTTTGTTGTTAGTTTTATTTTCAAAAAAAGTAACATCTGTCCCACAAGCCTGCGCCACTCTTCTGCAGAGGTTAACTCCTCCACAGCTGTCAGCAAAAAGGAAATAAATCTATGCTTCTGCTGCTGTGCTTCAGAGCCCGAAGCCCAAGCACTGCAGGACTTCAAGGTACAGACACTGAGGAAGGTCACATACATCCTCCTCTCAGCTATATGGCACCCTGGTAGGGTTTGTTCACATGTGAGCACTGATTAAAGTAACCACTTCCCTAAACAGATATGAATCAGTAGATTGCCCAAGGCAAGGAAAGATCCAGAAAAGGATTGATATAAATCACTGCTCCCCAAGTCCTGCTTCAGCCCCAGCTAAGTACCATTATTTTGGAGAAAAAGTATCTGTTACAGATGGTGAGTGTTAATTCAGTCTCGCATACTTGCCATGCAATGCTGATGCACAGAAACATCTACAAGAAAAAGTAACTAGTGTACAGGCCACTGAACTGTTGTACTAACGGTTACACAAAAAGGAAAAACCCTGTCTCCGCAGGGTGCTGTTGGCACACAGAGGTCAGCAAGCCCATGGGCAGAGAGAAATGCTGGAGTACAGCTAGGATGTCACTTGAGGACACAAGCTGAGAGAGACAGAACTCAGACAGTATTTACTGCAGAATTAAAAAACCTATCCTAACACTATTTCAGTATCCCTAAATGCACATTCACTACCACACTTGCTCAGATAAACATGGGGGCTCACTTCGAAATGAAAAAACATCAGTTCACTGCTAGAAACAGGAAAAATGTTCTGAGTGTTGTTCCTTAAATATTTAAGGACAGCTGCAGAAAGCAGAGAACTCTGAACACCTCACTCTTCCCCCTTTCCGCAATA
>NW_010391204.1:5887-24316 GCF_000710305.1 Buceros rhinoceros silvestris | reverse complement strand
CTCTTTCCCCCTTTCCGAAATAAAAGTCTTCTGAAAGTCACAACAGCTCCTGTAACTTTAAACCTGGGCTGAGATCATAATTTTAGTACTGACCAAACAGATTGCAGAGGGCGGGCCTGGCTCTTCTTTGAGGACCACCTTAGACATGCTCCCACCCCTTAGCTAAAGAAAATATTTCTGACTCCACTCCGTTTTCTTTAGCTGTATAGTTATCATCTGGGAAAGCCTTCCCCCGTAGACTACAGCAGTTAAAGGAATATTTGGAATACCAAAGTGTTTTCTGCAGTGATCCCAGTTCTCTCCTGCCTCTAAAAACCTTAATCAGAATTGGAATCCCTCTAGGTCTCAGGATCAGAAAGCTGTTCTCCAAGCAGATCAAAGATGTTTATTAAAGTTCAACTCTTCATCATCGTTCTAGGGAGTGTGCCTTTCATAGCACTTGCTCAAGAAGGTAAGAGGAAACTTTGCTTAAAGTTATTTCCACTCATTTCCTTTAATTTTACAAGTTTGTGTGCTTGCTCATAGGCAATATAGTTGCTCTGTCCCATTCATAAAACTTTCTTTTGAATCCTTAAGCTACTACTGGGCAACTACTATGGCTGTAATCAGGAAAGAAACATCAAAAGACCTCAGATGGGCTGAGTTATGCTCCATTAGAAAAGAATTTTCTGTGTATGTCTGTGTAAGGACAGTACAGGCATCAGCCGCCCTGGGGAATGTCTCCAGTTTCTCTGTAATATATGCAAAAGAACCATGAACAGTAATTTAGTTGTAACTGACATTTGGTGAAAGTGACTTATAAAACTTTGTTATCTACAAGTCAGGGAAACTAAACTAGTAATCATTATTACCTAAAACAGACTTGAAGTGGTGTGTAACTACTCAGGAAAAGTTTATTTGACAAACTATTTCTTTTGAATTTTATAACACATAAATATCTGTTTCACCTGAAAGCGTAAGTCTTTACAGCTAAAGGAGAAGAGTCTGATATATTAACAGCAAATCAGAATTACGCTGGGTTCCAGGAACACCACATTCAAATTCAGTATTTCTGTCACAATGAGAGCGCTGGCTGTATGGCAGTGTGCCTGGTGTATGATGTATGTGCAAACAGAAAGAATTCCTGTAGCAGCGAAATACACCTACCGTTGTTACGGAACATGCTCCAAGCAGTAGTGTTCTGAAAACAACCTGACCCTCAACCCAACAGCCTTCCAAAGCATAAATCTACTTGTCTGAATTGGTTTGGGGGCCCTAATTGAAACACAGGACCTGATTTTGGCTTGGTGATAGTATCATTCTACTGGAAATAAATGAGCTGTATCAATATACAGTGTGTGTGGATGTTGGCTTGAAATTTCCAAGAGGAATTCCTGGTATTCTGTAGGTCAGAATGAGACTGGAAGTTTGGGATTATGCTTCAAAGTGCCAGAAAAATCTAAAATAACAGATACTAAGTCACTAATTTTGCTTTTAGGCTCATCCAGCTCATCCTTAAAAAAAAATCCATATTAAATGTACCAAAGTTTAAAGCCATTAGAAATGAGGCAAACCCACCACCATTTTATAGAATTATCTTAAGCAGTTTGTAGGATACTGGAATTATGGGTAACTCAGGCAGGTATTCCCACATGGGATCACACCAAATGATTTCAAATGGAAGTTGGCCTATTTTTTTTTCTAGACACAGCATTTAATTGATTAAAAGCACAAACATTCAAATGAGGCAAGACATCACCTAATTTGGACCCTTTCCTGTGTGCAAGTATCATTGCAGAGAGATTACTCAATGGGCAGTCAGATAACATAAACAAAAATAAACTTGATTGTTTGACGAGTTACCACATGTCACTTGGCCTGATCTTACCTAGAGGCAAATACTAGATTAATACCTCCTTATGCAAGTCTCAAAATTAAACAGGTTTATACCAGGTCATGTTAGTTTCCATTTGTTTTGGACTAAAAATAAACACATGGACAGGGTAATTCAGATCCAAATTGTTATATGGCAATAAAGGAAATTGAAGTTTATAGTCAATCATGAAAGACTAAAAAGTTTTGGTTTTTTTCAAAATCATAAAAGACAATTGACAAAACAACAAGAAAGGATTTTTTCAAAACTATCTCATTTACCCAAACTCTACTGCCAGTTCAGTGGCAGAACTAAAAATGAGGCAACTCTAAACTCCTCTGAAAATTGAATTCTGTAACTGCTGGAAGTAAAGTAAATCAACAGTCACATGTGACTCAAGGGAGCCAGTTTTCTCCTAAATAAGCAGGACAAAACCTTCCACCCTGCAGCTGGCTGTATCATGAACAGGGAGTGCACTTGCGCATGGGTCCCCATACACACCTCTTGTAAACTACATTAGTACGATATGAATCTAGCTAGACACGTCCAACACCCAAAACTTAATTACCACAAAAAGGAGAAAAACATCTTACTGGATCGCAATTAGTGGATCTGCATTTTAGCAAGTCTGTATTTTGCAGTGTAAAAGACCAGCAGAGAACAGATAGTTTTCACTGGGAAAGCAGAGTGGCTCGCCCATCTGTGTCTCAAGTGTTAGTTTTGGAATCCGTGTGACTTTACAAGCAAAGGAAATAGTCATATTTAAAAGCTTACAAGCAGACCTTTCATTAACTCAGGCTGCACAGTGAAGACTGGAGATGGAGGCCAAATTCTCAGCTCCTGTAATTCAACAGTTTCCACTGAACCCATGCATGTACCCCAGATCTAGTACTTGTAAATCATTTGCAAGAAGCAGCAGGCGAGAACCTAGAAAGCTTTTAAATGAATAATAAAAAACCTGTGAAGAACAGCCCACAGCATGCAGGCTATGGACTCCGACAGAAGCATGCAGTGTTTCCTCCTCCTCGTGTCACTTGAGGCAAGCCATGCATACACACGGACCACAGAAACGACTACTGTTCGCCCAGCTCTAGCATATGGTCTGTCTCAGTTGCACATTTGTTTTGTTGGTTTGTTTGCTTTTTGTCTGAATGCGGTCAGGGACTACAGGATGGAGCCCAAATGCTGCCAGGTCCTACTATTTGCTGCATCCCAGATCCATGCTGCAGACAGGCAGTCTCTAACAGGGTCGCCTCTGATTTGTCTGTCCACATACCGTACCCTCAGTTTGAATTAACACCGCAGCAAAGCTCACAGACCCATGAGGTGCACAACTGGCTACACAGTGCTTCAGAAAAAGATGCAGGATTGTAAGTTTAGGTATGCTGGCATTTTCCCACAGAGATACATGAGAAAAATAAGGGACAACTTCACTGATTTCCAACTCACCGTCTCAGAAACTTGGCCAAAGGCTCACAAAGGAAAGAGTAATTGTGATGCTGAGCGCATTCTCCTGTTGCTTTGACTTCATGTTTTTCCATCTTTGTTGATTATAAACACTACATAAGTTGCATCAGACTAATCCTTTGAGAGGCCACGAGTCCGCTGCGTACACTGCTTCAGGTGAACACATACTTTCTTAGGAGGGCTGCAGTAGTACAAGAGGTCCTGCTAAATCTCTAAAGGGGACACACTTAGTTCCAAATGCATATCAAGACAGTTTCCAGTTATGGTGTTTAGCCTGCACATTTCAAAACAAAAAGTTAAATGATCTGCTGGCAGATACAAGGAGTCAGTAACCTTCATCCACGCAGCTGTGAAAGGGCATATGGTTACAGCCTCAGAGTTTTGGGAAGGAAGTGATTCAGGGAAAACATTATTTTATTACTGTATTAGAGGTCATTTCTTGATTCCTTTACACATCCCACTATTTGTGCACGGATTGTCTGCTTTCTGCTGCACGCCCCATAAAATTTGTGATCCATTACCTGACATTTTGTACTTTTCTCCATGTCTTCACACCAACGCTCATTCTTTGTCAGCCACGGAGTGAGACATGGTGCTCTAACACTGCAGATTTATGTACCACTTACAGAATGTCAGAGAGCCTTACACCTTGATCACAGCTCAAATCAAACCTTTGCTGCTCAGTCAAAACAAAATTGCTTGTAAGACTGCAAACAGTTGTCACAGGATTATGGGGCAGCAAATATCAATGAGAAAGCAGTTTTATCCCACATTTATGGGATGGCAACTCTGAGGTCGCTGCACTTGCCAGACAAGAAATCAGAGATCGATACAGCAACATTATTAAAAGCGTAAACCTTAGAAGACTCATCTCTAGTTCTGCAAAGAATATTTCAAAGGAATAGCCCATAACAGAGTTAAATAGTCTCTTCCTCCTTAATGCCCACAGCTCCATGGCCAATTTTACTAAGCTTTCTCTTATGCATGATAAGTCACCACCTTTTCCGCTTGTGGCTTTGTTTCATAACTTTGGCTGTGGGTCATATACATGCAGCAAGCACTTGAGCAGTTATTTTTCTCTATATCTGCCCAGTTAAAATATACTTTGCTTTTCTGTGGATATCCCATATATGGGCAATGCAGAATACTGTGACATTCGAAAGACATGTGATTTGTTTCAGAAGGAGCCAAGTGGTTCTTTGCCACTTGGCACCGTGGATTTAGACAGTGGCTTTGTTCCTTTGGCTGAGCCAGCCACAGCAATAGAAACCATCTGTCGCAGGGCGTGGTGACCAAAGGAAATGTTTCCGACAATTCAGCAAACCATCATCATCATGTGCTGCATGGAATACCTGAACGAAGTCAGTCATACTCTAAATAAGGCTGAGCTAAAATCCTTCCTTGTACATCATGACATTTTTCAACAGGCAGATACTTTCCAAAGTTCACAGTATTTTGTCATCCAGCTTCCTTCACTCTATAAAGCAAAGCTGTCAGTCGTCGTGTAAGGAAACGGCAGTAAGCACTTCAGGATTTACACAGTACATACTTTCTCCTGAACAACAGACACTTGTCATTTGCCAAGACATTTCTTTATTCTGGCATGATACATTATCCCAGCTCCCAGAAGGAAAATGCCAATGCTATGGCCCCAAACAGGATGAAGAGACAAAGTTCTCAGGACACTGTAGATGTCATGAATTTTGCAGGAGCCACAGATACAAATGAGAATTTCAGTTCTCATTAAGAAACTTCCTTGTCTTTCTAAAATCTGAAAATTAACTGTCCAAAGGCTCAAAATCCAGATGGCAAAACACAGAATCCCACTATACTATATTCTTCAAAACCTTAGATTTTCAAGGTCCAAAAGAATTTTATAGCATGGATTTGGCAGTGTTGAACCATTTCACAAAGAGACAACTACATGCTTTTGTGAAATTAAAAAAATGCTTAAGCAATTATAGAAAAATAGTGGAAAACTACTTTTAGAGAAAAATAAGTTGATGAGGTAAGTTTTGCACCTGACTATGGAACACATTTAAATTGAGGATGAAACCAAATTACAGACAAAATTGTATTGGAAAACTACAGAGCTGCTGCTGAGATATTATGCATTTGAAAGGCAGATACCTTATCAAATCACACACTTACGTCAAACTTCCACCACCATGAAGAAAAGTTTCTACCGAACTACAACTGAACTGATTCCAACAACAAGATACTGACTTTAAGACTTGCTTTGCTCACAAACAAATTAAGGTCTGAGTGAAGAATGCTTCCTCCAAGAGGGAATTCCCATATCAGGACAAATGCTGAGTGAAATACGTCCAAACCAGGGTGGCTAACACACACCCACACACAGAGTCCGTCAAACAACACCACTTGGTCTGTAACAATTTAGGAAGCAGATACTGAAAGACATCAGATAGCTCCAGAGAGTTGGCTCTGGTATCTCAAACAGGAGAGACAATCTTCCAAGTGATCTGTCCCACTGAATTCTTTCCCTTGCTTTTCCAGAGCAGCATTCCACAAAGCACCTATCTAGCACAGCTGGACAGGATAAAATATGGTATTGATAAGATACAGTTAAAAATAAACTTGAATTTTAAGATCAAAGCACTGTTTGACAGTTAATCTACATGTTAATTTTAGCTGTTACAACTGAAGCTGCTTTTCTATTTTTTAAATAAGAGCAAAGGAGCAATGAGCAATAAAGGTTATTTCAGCTCTTGCTAGAGAGAATCCTTTAAGATCAGCCATTTGTACCTGCAGGTCTCTTATCACAGAGATGGAAACTCAAGCTATTTTGAGGGCTTCCTAGTTCAAGGAGTAAGCTAAAATACAGGCTTTGCCCACTAGTGTCTGGGTTTATTCAGACTGCTGGGGAAGAAACAACATCCTACAACATTTTTCATCTTCAGAAGTATTTTTGTTGGTTTTGGAGATAACTGAAAGAAATGCTAATGAGCAACAGTTTTACGAGTCGCTCTCCAACACAACTGCTGCGCTCTGAAAGCAGCCCTAAGAGGTTTTCCTAGTAAATACCACTCTGTGCATAACAACGAGTAGTGAGCTCATCCTCCCTGAAGTGGTGGGATACTTCACCAGGGGATGTTTTCAAAGCAGTATTAAACTCTTAAAGACATCAGATTTTCTCCTGGTGTGAGAAGCTGCAGCCTGATCACAGCTGGGGACTTTGAACCAAACCAGACCCAGCCAGAAGTTCGGAAAGATGCAAAGATTCACTCCCATCTGCAGCAGGATCGAGCTGCAAAGAGGAGAGACCACAGCACTGCCTGGGGACAACCGCAGCACTGAGGGCATGTTTTTATTTACAGCCTCCTCTAAGATCATATTAAGAACATATGCAGAGGCACCACTTCAGCCTGTGGCTCTTGCTACATTTGGCCCACATCTGATGAAACCAACAAATGAGTGCAGCACACCCACCCCCCGTACATTCCGTTTACAATCTCTTTGATGTCAGTTGGAATACATGCCTTTACACTGGGTTTCAAGTCCAATAGTTGCTCACAATTTAAATACTTTTTTACTTTATTGTGACTTTCTCCTGCAAACAGTTGTCTGTTGTCCTACAAACGCAGCAGGCTGATAACAGTTAAGTCCGGGAGGTGATTTGTTAACAGTTCACTAGTGTCTGCTTAACTACCACCCAGACCACCTCCAGTGTCTGCCCAGAAAAACAAACCTGGAAATACAGCTCAGGGGCTATTCTCCAGCAGGGACAGGAGCTCAGCTTGATCACAGTATTATGTGATTGGATAGGGCTGGGACAAAACCTTCACCTTGACAGAAATCAGATCAATCTGTGAGCTCCAGGAAGTCCACAGGGGAGCCATATGATTCTAGTTTAGGAAAGGCAGCACTACCAAGGATGACTCAAATCTCAGGTGAGCTGAATTACCTTCTGGAAGTATTTATCTTCCCTACAGACTACAAAAGAAGATAAGGGCAAGCAGACACCTTATTTAGACACACTTAAGAACCTAAAATTAGGCAAGATTAATCTGGGCCACCTCCTTTTGTCAGTCACTGTCTACAGAGGGCAAATGTGCTAAAATAGATTTTTTACATGTCACTCATTGCCAAGAATATGCAATAACTTTATCACACAGAATAATTACTTCATGTTTGTGACATTCACTAGTTCCTTACACCTTTGTTCTGTGACACTGTTTCCTTCCCTGCCTTCACTATCAGGTAATTCTTCAGGGTTGAAAGCCACTGCCATGCCAAGAGCATAAGCAGCTTCTCTGAATAAGCTGCTTGTTGTTCACATACAAAACTTACTTCACTTTCTACTTGGGGTTTTTCCTGTGGTAATTGGTTTTCTCCATCTGTGCTGATTTTGCGCCTAGTGAATAAAGGATGTTCCAACTGGCCAGTTCCAACTGGCATTACAAGGTATTCTGATCCATACATAATTCATGCTGTGGAGCTCTATTTCTTTCTTTACACTTAACATTCACATAGCATGCTCCCCATATTGGCCGTAAGACATTATAGTATTTTTTTCTTGTAAAGTAGTGCCATATCTTAAAATACCCTCATATTTAGAAGGTGGCCTAAATCAACACACCTGGAAGTCCAGCCCCCTTTATGCTCTCTCAACTGAAAACTTTGTGCTGCTCACCTGGAGTATTTCAATTTAAAATGGCCAAAACATCATTTTTTACCATCTACTTAGATACACAATTTACCCTGGTCTGTTCAGGTCATTCTGGGGAGACTGGCTGACTTAATTAGCCACTATATTAAGCCTCATGTTGGCATAACATGAATATATTTTCTTCATGTGTTGGTGCCTGAAGTACTACTTGCACACCCTTTTGGCTCTTAAATAGGAAGTGTATCTGTAGTCAAGCTTAGAAAGGTATAAAAATAAAAAATTCTGTTTACTTGAGTAAACATGGAATTAGAAATCTAAATTTAGATCAGTGTTTAGTCTCTTGGCAGTAGGACAAAACTCGCAGTCTTACATTGCTAAGGATGGATGAAAAATTTATAGTTTGGTTCAGAAATTAGTTTTGGGAGCAAGGAAAAATATTTGCAAGTCCCCAGTAGAATTCAGATGAGTGTTTCACACAAAAATAGAGATCTCTTTCTCCAATAGCAGACCATTCATCCTCCGTATGAAAAATTTCCTTTCAAGTGTCAGTGCCTTTTTTCCCCCCACTCATTGCAAAACTAAATAGTGGCTTTTTCACTTGAAATAACATTTTTCTTTTAAAAAGGACCATTAGTAAATTAACTGTTAATGTTAAATTGAACTCACAATCAAAAAGTTTTCTGTAAGTTTTAGGGGTTTTTACTTGAAGTTTTTGCTCAGGACAATGTCCATTTTTAGCTCTTTGCTTAAACACTGGTATCTGGAATTAGCAGAACTCATGCTGCAGGCAACATCGTAACAGCCTCACCTAGCTTTAAAGTCATGGTGAATTAGAAACTCCCAAGAGATATGACACTACATTCACATCACACTGTGTTTGGTCAGTTTTATCAATCAGCAAGATACCTCATCAAATGATACTTCTGTTTTCAAGAACATCTTGATACTTCCAGTTATCATCACATGCTCTACCTGGTTCCATCTCATTTTTCCTGTTGATGAAGTATTTGTAAAGAGAGCACTGTGTGGACCAAATTTTAAATCTCTTATACCAATGAGCACAGATGACACATGTAGGTCTAGAATAAAGAGGGAGTGTTTTCTGAACTATAGCTACACCCATAAACATTAATGATAGTTCTAAAAATAAAGGTTGCAGCTGGGAGTGAGCTGAAAGATGGGAGAAAGCTCTTACTATTTCAGAAAATGGAAAATGCTTGAAGTAGTTTGTCCAAATACATAAGCTAATGCTTAACTTGAAAGCCAGAGTAGCCACATCCACCTGGGGGAGGGGGAAGGGGAAATCTGTTCTTATAGAATTCTTTTGTTGGACAAAGTATTTAGCACCCAGTGCTTCATGGTTGTGCCAGGTTTCAGTGATGTACATGTACTTAAGCTCCTTGTCCTACAGCTTTGTGCAAGGGTGTAGCAGAATTCAAAGTTAATCCAAGTTACTTTGCAAACCTAACTGTGCAGAAATGGAACACTACATAGATCTCATGTTTAACAAAATTTGTGTCAAAGCAGTCAGAACATATGACTAGCAGGTAAAATCCTAACACATTTCCAAAATTTTATTCAGCAAGCTCAGTTCTAGAAGGAGAAGAAAGTGCAACAATTGATTTCAGAGACAGAAATGACACAGAATTTGAAGCATTACCAACGCTGGTGAGTATCATTCTGATTAAAGGTTCCTTTAGGTTACACTGATTTCATATTCCTGGTGTTGTCTTGTGGCTTAGATTTTGAATTATAATTATAAATCAAAGAATAACCTTGAGTTCTAACAAAGATCTAATGCCAATGTTTTTGCTTTGCAAGCAATCAGGTTCAAGGTGACAAAGTTGAAAATGTTTTTGGCAGTTGTTCTGTGCTGCAGGAAGCTTATTCACTGCCATTTGCCTCTTCAAATTCAGTACCTCTCCATTAGCTTCAGTGAAACCAAGCATGACAAACTAGTGTAAAAAACACAACACAGCCAGCAGGTCTGCAATACTCCACAGCCCTCCCTTACACCTTCTGCTGAGAAGTTATCTGGTCTAGAAAGCCTCTAACTGGGAAGACAGATCAGCTTTGGGCTTTTTGGTCACTGCACCCAAATCAAATACAGCAGGTGATTGCTGTAAAAGCATCCACAGGGCACCTGACAGACCAAGAAATTTAAATGCTTATTTCATACACAGACTGAATGTACTGAGGTTTTATTTTTCCCCTCTTTCCCCACCCAATTCTTGTAGTTGCCCACAAGACTACACAATGTAACAAATCTCTTGCAGTTTGGACAACTGATGACCACAGAAAGTGCATTTGTCCCAGTTGGAGACAGTGATAATTCTACTGGCTACGAACCTAGTGCAGAAAACGTTGATGGTAAAGAAATCTTTCATATCTATTTTATTACAAAGTTCTACTGCCATCTACTAAACAATATTGAAAAAGTTAAAATACCAAGTTGAAGGTGCTCTTAAAGGTAACACTGCCAATTTTTGAAAGATAAAACTAAGGTTTTTAAAATTGCTCCTTCATAATGACTCCACATCCTAACTTAAGACATTCACTGACAAACACAATGGGGAGCTATTACATTTTGCTCACTAGTGCACTGCCAGTTCCACCCCAAGGCAGGCAATAACCCTGAAGCCTTTGCTTTTCAGATAATTAGTACAAAAATCAAACAGCTCTCCAGAAAAAAAGATAGAGGGTTTTTTTATATCCACTCAAAGATACTCAAATTCAGCAAACAAATCATCATAGCCTGACTGCCCTCTTGTTTTTCGCTGAGTTGTCTGCCTTAGCTTCCCTGGAGAGACACAAACTACCGCCATGCACATACAAAGCAAGTCACACCCGTGTCCATACACCAGTCGGTGAGCAGATTGATCACGTGCATTCTGACCCATTTACCTCACACCTCCTTAGCTGCCTTCTGGGCAGATGCTGAGTACTGGGCTTGTGCTGGACCATATACAGTCAAATGTATGGGCATGTGTGTTGTTCAAAAGAACAACCTATCACAGAACTCTCCAGCCACTGTGATAGAGTCAAAAGTTTTTCCTGGATTTAGCATGACAAATTGGGATGCAAAACTGTACAAAGCAGAGGAAGTAATTAAGCAATTATTCTCTTTCTGGCTTTACAGGTGGACTGAGTGGGAAAGCAGAGAAAACTGAAAAAGGTATTAAATGGAAGAATTGCTTGTAAAAACAAGGGAGAACAACTCTGCCAGGCAATATCCTTCTAGAAGCCACTAGTATGCCCATGCTCCTCCTAATTTTTGAGAGGAGCCATGACCTACCCCCTGATCTGCCCCTCTGCTTCACTTGATTACTGGCTCCATAGCCACATCCATACAGAGCCCTCCAGCCCAAAGTCACACTTGCAGGCTACAAATAAGCCTGCCTGAACTTCCCAAATCTACTCCAGAGTTCCTAAGACAGAAGGAAATCTTCCACAAGGAGTGGGATGCAGCCTCTCATCAATGGTCTCCACAAGAAACAAGCTAACGTTGCAGGTTTCCTCTTTCAGGTGGTCTGGAAACAATCGCACTGGTTGGAATCATTATCGGAGTCATAGTTGCAGTTGGAATCCTTGCAGGAATAATCATTGCTGTTGTAAGGAAGATGTCAGGCAGGTACTCGTAAGTAAATTGCTTATCAGGTTTTTCTAACAAACAGCATCCTCTGAGCAAGGTCACAGGAATCACTTAGGAAATTTCTAATGCTCCCATTTTGTCAAAATAACCCATTTTCGTGTTATACAAAGCCTATTGATTCAGAAAGAGCTGCCAAGGTGGTGTGGGGTGATCTAAACCCCCTCACATCCTTCAGAAACATTTGCCAGATATAACAGCCTGCATGCAGTATACATTCACCATGTGCATGGGCTTTGGATTTACCTACTTCACAGAGGTAAAATTCACTACAAAGTATTACAAGAGCAGCTTCTGGGAGAGCTGGATAACATGGAAACACTGCCAGTGACCTTTATCTTATGACTGGACATTTGTGGAAGCAGTTTTGGTGCCATGCAAATCTTTAGTGCTTTACAAACTCCAAAGTAGTATGAAAACCACACTACATTTAACAAATACTATTCATTCAGCATCAGGAGAAAGCAAAATACAACCTGGGAAGATAAAGCAGTGATAGGAAAAACAAGGAGAGGGAAGAAAAAAGATCGTATAACTAATACAACCGAGTAACTCCAAACAACAATAAAAAGTCTGTGTTTTGTTTTACAGGCCCTGAAAATAGTTGAAACAAGCAACTATGCCATTCTCTACCAGAAAATACAATGCTTCTTATTTTATATTAACTAAAGACTATTCCTGTATTGGTGTGAGAAGATGATCCATGGCAAATGCAGTCAAAGAATTCCAGATCTATGGGGATTCCACACAACTAAGGACTCCCTCCCCCTGCCCCCAGACTACAGAGTATGGAACATTTCATAGGATTTTAACTAACCAGGTGTTTACTAGAAGAAAGAAAAAGATTGTGCAGTAAGGAAAAACCCAGCAATGAGATTTACATCTGAAATGAGATTTGCAGGTAATACATACCAGCTTGATTTTTTTTTAAACACTGCCAAAGATTATTCCACATTACATTTTTACACATTGGTTTAAAAAGGTATCCAAAATGTTTTAAGTGGTTTTGGCTGGTTAAGTGCTTATGGTATGTTTATCTACCAAGTGATGTATCAAAAGGAAGAATTAGCTTCAGAGACCCAACTACTTACAAATTTAGAAAATACTAGATATTGGAAGCTAAAAATCTTTCCACTATTGATACAGATTTTCTGCTCTGGATAATTATATTACGTGGCAAAATATGGTAGGTCCAGCTGGACCTGACCTACCAACTAGCGCTTGCTCATCTGACTGCTGCACCAGGAATTTCCTGTCTCCTCTTCCTGTGTTGCAGAGACACGCAGGGATTAAAATACACATCCTGAATTAAAGGGTGCTTGGAAAATACCCAGTTTTGATGGGTCACTTTAACTGGTTACTCAGCACACTTTAGAGCCATCATGTAGAAGCTTCTGAATTAGCATATGCAATTCGTTCCTTTACAACTGTCTCATTTGGTAACTGTGCAGCTGCCTTGTTTGATCACATCTGTGCCACACTATATCAGAACACGTTAATGAGGTATAGTGTGGCTCTGGAGTCTTCAGCTTTTCTGTGGCATATTTACTGCGGCAGCACCTGAACAGAGTTCAGAGCAAAGGCTTTGTATGTCAAGTGGCTGCAATGCACCACGTTTTCTAAACTCGAGGGCACTTAAGTGTTTGGTGTAAAAATCATGATAATCCATATGGTCAATACTTGCTAAACCTGTCAACTTATCTAGATTTGCTTTTCTGTTTTTCATGTGCCATGAACTATCATATCAATCCAAGCTCTGGAAATAAAAATTATAATGTAAATTGTCTTTTATAATAATTGTTCTTTATTTTCTTTAAAAATTTATAAAATGTTTTAAACTTCCCCTGATTTTCCTAAATTATTTTGCTACTTGTTTTGTCAGTGCAGCATCTACGGCCTGACACCCATCTGACACAGAAATAGAACTACCATCAAAACTAAACACAAGAAAAATAGTTTAGAAGTAAATAGTTTCAAAGTCTTTTTAGTGCCAGTTTTCAGCTCACGTAGTAGGGCACTCAGTCTGTGATGACCCATGAGTAGTAAGTGTTATTCACACTGGTCTATGCTGAGAACTGCAGACTAGATCCAAAGGCTGGGATGTCTAGATACGGGTGCTTTTTCTTGTCCCATTTATAAAAAGAAACTTGCTTTCTAAAGTCTGAATTTAGACTTCTCAATCTCAGAATTAAAGCATGTTTGGATACAAGGTTTTGGTTTGTAGCTCACTGTCAGTAAACACAGTTATCTTCAAATCACTGGGCTTACACTCCCAGTAATACTTTACCTGGAACAATCATTCTCTTCCTTACTGAAGAAAGATTCTAAAAGACACTTTTCCCCATAGGAATGACTGTCCCCTTGAATAACTATTCCCATCATTACAAGCACTATCCACAGGTAGACAATTTACAACAAAATTGAAGCATACCCTAACTTGTATACCACATTTTGAGAGCCTGTTCTGAAAAAACACAATCAAGGTTGTTACAGACTGAAATTGAGGATATCCACACCCACATAAGGATGCCACTGTCATTAAGACATTTGCTATATGTTTGGATTTAAGTATTAATCCCATCTAGTGCAACTTCAGCTACCAGAGCATATGCATCCCAGAATGTCACATGACTCTATTTGTCTGTGTGACTTGTATGAATTGGCGAAAAAAACATGTAAACTCATATGAAAGCAAGAAGATTACAGCTTTTTCCTATTGTGGCAACATAAAGAATAGTAATTTGTTACTCTAGATTTAACAATTTGTCTGTACTGTAAACTACCTCATAAGATGCACTTGATGTCTCTCCAAATGCACGCCATATGGAATTATGAATTATTCAGCCATTGCAGGGAATAACACAGATGTCACCACTTTCTTCTGCACCAGCTCACTAGTTGCAAATACCACAAAATGAGAAATCCGTTCTTAACCAATATTCAGAACAGGCATAAGCCGGAAGTAACAAGGCCCATTTGAAAAATGCATAGCATTAGAGCGGCAATCTTTCTGGGAAGTTTCAAGTATTCCTGGATACTCAAAACTTGTAACCAATTAAGTTTTGGGATCTCAACTGAGCCTTTATAGCCTGCCCTCTAGTTTAAGGACAGTTTTATTAATCATAGGTGAAATCAACCCCTAAAAATGGCCTGTGCTCCACTGAAACATTTGAGAGTCTTCTAGCACTGAAGGCTCAGTATTAAATATTGTGCTGTACTAAATCTGAACCTACAAAATGTGAAGACATTAATTTCCTCTTAATTATCAGCCAGAATACAGGATACTCAATACATGGCTAAAGAAAGCAAGGGCTCTTAATCAGAAGACCTCCATTACTCTGTCAGTGTGAAGCAACAACTCCTGGTGCACTGAATTTAATATTCAGATGATTGACACAGCCCAGTGCCTAAAAATCTCAAGTGTAAAACATTTCATTCAGCTTCAAGCAAAGCTCAAGAAACAACAGCTTCGTCATTAAAAGCTTTGTCATTTGTCATATATTTATATGCTACTGAAGAATTCTTAATTCCCTTTTGTTACTTCATGATACTTCTGTTCTAGAAATACAGACTAAAAATCCACGCAGAGTTCTGTATTCCATATGCATACTACAGTGTTGTGTGACTGGGCTTTCACTGACTTGTATTATCTAACTTCCTGTTACTAGTTCAGGACTTCAGGTAGGTTGAACACACTGTATATTCTTTGGTAAAATTTATGTGGAAGATGGGATCTTTTCTGCTCTGCAAGAAGTAAAACAGGACATTGCCCTAGGGCAAATACTTCTGTAAGCTGCAATGAATGGTCAGTATACATGCTTGCAGAATCAAGGCCCCAGGTCAGGAGACTTCCTATGCATGAGAACACACCAGGAAACACAGCTCCATCCTTTCATCAGCTGGCCAGGTTTGGCTTTTATTCACAGGGAACAGCATTCAATACATCAACACTTTCTTTTAACTTAAAGCCCTTACTCCTGATCACATTCATTCCTTTAGACTTACTAACACTAACGTTCCCTTCTGCGGCTTGGCTTTGAGTCATGAATGTGGCTCCCCCCAACAGACAAGCAGGCACCAGACTTCCTGTAAGAATGCCAGATGTCACTAAAAAATATCATAAACATAGTTGTCCCCCTGTATTTGTGTCTGTGAGGAGGATATACAGCAGCAGTATATTATGAAAGCAATGACCTGATGCATCAATATTTACAATACTTCTAGGCATTGGTACTGCAACTCTTAGGAGAGTTCACCCAGGGCATGTTTTTACTGCAAAACCCAGAAAATGTCAGAAGAATAAATTCAATAAAACTAGCAAGAATTAAGTATGAACCAGAAGAATTACAGAGATCAAGTTACTCCTATAAAGGTAAAAAGTGTTCATTTATAGTTAAATACCAATTAAAACATTACTTTTGAATGTAATTACTATTTTAAGAGCACCTTCAGCGTGCTATTGCAAGTACCTTAACCACTATTTCATTAAACAGTAGGTACCATCTGCACATTAACACTTTCGGTAAAGTTCTCAAACTCAAAAGCAATGACGTATCATTCACCCGAGGATGGCAAGCACTAGCTCCAGTTCAGGGGTACGATACACTGACTGATTTGCCACACGTTATAACCACCACTAAGGGAAAACCCACCAGCCCAGGAATCTTTCAGCACTAGTCCTGTCACAGCTTTGCATTAATTCAAGTGATGTTACATTATGTTTTATGGTAACATGATCCTTTATATTATTCTATGTAAGATGGCAACAAAGGACATAGGGTAGAAAAAAAAGCAACTTCACAAGAACCCTCAGGTTCAGAAGTATGCTCTGATTGGTTTTGAGAAAATATTCCACAGAAGAAAAGATCTCCTCCATCTGAAGTTTTGCAGTGTAGACGTTATTGAACCACTGCAATTTAAAGTTTAAGGCATAACTGGTCTACCCCATGCCCAAAGATACTGTTATGGCTATTTATACTCATCTACTTAACTAGATGAAGTATCAGATTAACCAGACCCATCCTTTTCCAGACAGCTTTAACCTGAGGTATTAACCATACTGAAGTTCTCAGCATCTAGGTTTTTTAAACAACTACTGACATACAGAAGCTAATAGTGGACATGTAACTTGATGCTAGGTGCCCTAATGAGAAGTTTGAATTAGGGCTTTGTCCATTTTTCACAGCTGCAGCACGGAGGCATTTACGTATAAACAAACCCAGCATCACACTAGCCATGTGTCTTTGTCCAGGCCTTGTGGATTTAGGCATTGGACCAAACCCTCGGCTCCCCCTGCTCTGCAAGAAACAGTTGGGCTGCAACACAAAGATCATTCAGTCAGTAGCTTGTTAGGCTCTTCCAGGCTGGAGAAGTCAGATTTTCAGACTCTGGTAAATGCTAAATTGGCAAGTGTCTCAGCAGGCAAGGAGTGCTGGGCATTCCATGCATTTTCAAGGTCATGTTCTGTTTCCAGAAAACAGTTGGCAAGGATTTGAGTGTTCAAAACCAAAGAGTGCCATCCACAACAAAAATGTAAAATGGAAGTAATGGGGAAAGTAGAGAACTGCAAAGCATTGTCTTCACTAAATTTCAATTTTCACTCACATTTCCCAATTGAGCTAAAATGAAACACCGGACTTGCCCAGCTGTGGGGGCTATTTCGGATTTTAAGCCACAGCAGTAGTCAGATAAACTTGTATCAGGGAAAAAATTCTTAATGTTTTGTTCAGACAGATTAGACTCTTGTCTCAAAACGTGAGTTGTCCAAGGTCAGGCACACAGGGGTTCTAGGTCATCAATCTGATCCTTTCCTGGTCTACACTTCAGGTTGTTATAGTTCTACAGAGTTCTCTGGGATCTCAAAGCACAAATACCACTCAGTTAGCATAAGGAACCACTTAATTCATCCTGGGCTGCTCTTGCAGTGTTAGAGTGTGCAACTCCAGGAAGCGCTTCTCCACAAATGAAACACTGCTTTAGTCAAGAAAGACTGAGTTCACAGCAAACATTTTTGCACCTCTTTTCCTCATTGCTAAATCTGCCTTAGCAAAATTAAAACGGAAATAAGAATACTATCCATGGCTCATCTTCCTGAAAGTAATTGTAATGCAGTTCTACTCAGTAAACTTGAAACTTGTGCTCTGCATGTAATTTAGAACTGCATTGGTTTTCTTCTGAAATGCTACAGCAACACTGGTATAAAACCAGGTTTAATTCTCCTAGCAGGAGATAATCTAGGAAGAGGCTGCAGTACCAGAAGGTAATTGCTCCCTTATCTTCCAGTAGGAAAGGGAGCACAGTAAGAGCGATACTAATGCAATGCAGCAACAATTTCAATAAAACATGGGAAAACAGAAGCTTCCTCTGGTTTTTGAGGGGAAAAATTGTAGAAAGCATCTGTCCTGTTCTTCAGAGAATCCCTGCTTCTCCCATGCAGAACACAAAGTTACTGATGTTTTCAGAAGATTGAAGCCCTTTCATTTTTCCTACTCCAAGTGCCAGCTGGTAACAACTTAATGGCAATGCTGACCAGCAATGGAGCTAAATCATTGACTAGAAGTGAATGAATCTAAATCTTTATTAAAACACTTCCTCCTTCCCTCAGGGATGACTAAACATTTTCTAACAAGGCAATTTTAAATGTACTGATATTTGTCTTAGGAAATCAGTGCTGTGTATCTCATTTGAGGTGGGAAGCAGCTCCATTTCCTGCTTTTATCAACCATGTTATCCTCAAATAGCATGCTCCTTTAGAGTCCCGTGGATATTTTGTCTCATGACATTTTTGAATCATGCTGTGCAGGAAACTGGGAAGCGATTAGCAGGTTCAGC
>NW_010391204.1:0-5812 GCF_000710305.1 Buceros rhinoceros silvestris | reverse complement strand
TCAGCAGGTGTCCTCCAGGGAAAAAGAGATGGGAATGTCAGCTTTTCCTCACTTCCAGTCTACCATTTTGCAAAAAAACACACAAGTTGAGTAAACAGTAATAACTGAGTATAACACATGCGAGCTTCCTCCTTGCAGGAATGGCCTCTTCTGTGCGCTCAGGACTGATGCGATTTGCTGAGAAATAAGGGACAGCCGTTTGCAGAGATGTCAGTGTTTTCCTGCCTACACCTATACAAACTAATTATACAAAGAGAGTTAAGAAAAGTCCACTTGTCACAACTTAACATACCTTTAGGAGTAGGTGGTACAAGTGGTTTTGACCCAAACCCAGCTTTTAAAGGTAAGTTGTAAAATAAAATACAGCTGTTGAGTTTTTAACTCTTTGCTTAATTAGTAAAGAATTTACAGAGTGTCAGTTGCTGCATAAAGTTACCTCTGTGATCCAGAGCTGGGTTACTACTGGCACTAAGATCTGTCTCTTTGTAAGAGACAAATTATTCATGAGGTTATGAAAACCTACATTGCTGTTAACCATAACTCAAGGAAACAAACTCTGCCATCTGATGGATTTTTCTTGCTCATTCATTTTGTCACAATTAACAATTAGTTTACTTCCACAGTAATATGCTTTATCAACTGGGTGCGAAGTAATAGAAGCATCTGAGAGGGTAACGCTTGCATTTCATGCAGGAAACTGAGCAAGAACCACAAGAATGATTAAAGATTTGATAAACCTGACAAGAAGCAATGTATAAAAAATACACAAGCGGAATACTAAACTGAGACTCCTCCCTGCAGGCTCATACCACAGACACGCCATGACTGCACACTCAGTACACTGTATCCTAGCACCAGCTAGTGGTAAGAATTACTGAAGGCATTTTTATGAGAAAAATGAAAGTGTTCCTAATAGGAAAGCTTCAGATTATCATACATATAATTATACATTATAGGTAAGCCTTTGTCACTGTGGGTATACTTCACACAGATGAATTTTTGCCAGTTAGTAGGAGAAGTACTCAAATAATGGCTACTCAATCCTACATAACTTACCTGATAGACTGAAGACCTCAACAGCTATCAAGTTCTGAAGAGAGCAGTGTCAAGTGAAGCACATCTGTTCAGTCCTGAACAAAAGTGATCTGCTCTGTCAAGTGGAGAAAATAAAGTCTCAGGTTCCACAGCCTGTGATCAGGAGGTAGTGAACTGACACCAGTACCCCGCCCCACCAGATACCCTGGTTACCTTTTTGCTAAAGTCAGTCACACAGGAGTTGTGGGATGGCTGCTTGGGGCAAGACTAACTAGGTATGACCATATAATCAATTCCATAAAGTGGTCCTGAAAAGGAACCTCTCCAGAGCTATAGGAAAAGTAGCACTTGTTGGCCAGCAGATGAGGAACTTATGGACAGTGTAAGAGGCAAGCACACCAAGCAAACCATGAGACATTCATGAGTAACTGATAAGCTTGGATACTACTTTAAGTCATGAAAAACTAAATTTTTATAACAAAACCTGCTACTGATACAAAGATGAATCAAGCTGTAGAAAGCAGAAATAAAAATAAGGACTGTGAAGGACCTTAAGGCTAAAGTTAGAAAGGATCACCCAAGCCAGAAGGAAGTGAAAGAAGCAGGAATATGTAAGTACTTGAATTAAGAGTCTCATTCCCCGGGACATTTCAAGCTAGTTACCTAAACATCCTAGTAGCTCGGCCATTCTTTGTTTTAGAAATTCAGAAATGCTCATTTAGAAAAAAAGGCAATATTACTTAAATTCAGAGCTATTAAATAAACAGTAACCCTGGTAGTGCAACTGTATCAGCCTTTCCCACAGAATTTATTAGTTTAATCCACAACACGCAGCACACTGTCTCCTATGTTTATAATGACACACCAGAAGAGCACTGAATGTTCTGATAATAGAGACCTCATTCCAAGCAACAAGAGAAGAACAGGCCATACCGGTACCACTTGGGTCTAGATAGTTTCAAGGCTACTTAAAGACTCTGACGAGAAAAACCTTTTCTAGAAATATTTTTTCCTGCCATGGCTCACCAAGACTTCAACACATAAGCAGCTCTCTAACTGCATAGGAGCCACCTTTCAGTCACCCTGAATATATTCAGTCATCCAGATTTACAAAACAGCTTTTGCTTATATTTGTCTCTACTGCATGTTGAGATACCATGCCTGTGTGTTTACACACACCCAGCTAACATTAAAGTTTAATTCATAATTTTAGAGAGCACAATAGCAGCAGCATCAATATTTTCAGAATACAAAAAAAACTAAGTGTCCAGAACTTTAATCAACCGAATATTTGTAGGCTTCTCTGACCTCCAAAAATAGCTAAAATTGAAGTGCAGGTCCATTGGAACACCAGCAGGTGGTAGATACTCTCACTGTAAATGCAGGGAAAATACAGATGACTTGTACACACATAGCCAGACCTATCTAAATTTCAATATATGACTGCATGACATAAGCAACAAAACCAAAAAATTCCAGGCAAAGAAAACTTAGAAGTCTACCCGGCAATAAACACTGAATTTTCAATTAACAGTAGCAATAAACAATGTTATTTTTCAGTGATTTATTGCCACACACATTATTCAACAGATTCACCAAGCATTTAACACAGGCGCTATCATATTTGCAGTGTGGCTTATTTACATCCCTTGTACATTCATTTATTCTGTTCTGGGAAGCAGAAGTTCCTGTACTAAAAGTACTTGCTACTACACCCACACCACTGATCACAGGAATTCTCATCTTCACCCTAGGGAGACCTAGAGCATCAATAACTAGTTTGTTGTGATTTTTATTATTAATTCATCAGTGTGATGCAGGGCTGGGTTGTGGGCTGACTCAGAACAGTTTCTGAAGTTTTTGGTAAGATTCTAACAGACAGAAGTACCCTACCTCTTTCCTCTCAAGCTTTATCTTTTGCTCACATTGCTTCTGTTGTCCTGAAGTTTGGAAAGAAAAAGAAACTGCTGTAAGACAAAAAGAAATGCTACAACATGCAGTACTAAGTGAGAATACACATAACATGCCTATGACCATTACATTTCATACAGATATTGAAAGAATATTACTGTTGACTGAAAAACTAAACTGACACTTCTTTAAAATTCCTACAAGTGTGAGCTCCTTAGTTTAAAGATAGAACAATAGATGCAGATAGCAATTAGCTATCTAAAACTCTGCAACATTTAGATACATCATTTTCACTCACTCTCTTATAACTTAAAGTCTTACTAACTGCAAAAACAACAAGTGTGAGCTCCTTAGTTTAAAGATAAAACAATAGATGCAAACAGATAGCAATTAGCTATCTAAAACTCTTCAACATTTAGATACATCATTTTCACTCACTCTCTTATAACTTAAAGTCTTACTAACTGCAAAAATAAAGAATTGACTAACTGAATTTGTTTTAACATGTAAAAGTCTTTAAACATTTATAATACAAACCTTCCAAGAACCTGTGAACTTCCAGAAGAAGTTTTTGTCATCATAAAACTACAGCTTTATATTAGTAGCAATTACATACACAAAAGCAAACAAAATTATTTCTATGTTGAGAGCTCCAGCTTTTGAGGAGCCCCTTCTTAATTTACAATATAATGGACTATAACAAAAGATAATTAATAGGATAAGTAAGAAGTATTAAAAACAACAAGGTTCAATACTTTTCATAAATGATTATACAGCTATAAAGATTTCGTATTGTTTTAGCATTACATTTCTACACAAAAAGAAATAAAATATTTTTGAGCAAGTCAAAACAATTTAAGGTTTAAAACTCATCTGTTAAAAAGCTGCTTAAGAATAGGCATTTAATACAATAATAAATCAAAAAACCTTTGTAAAATCTTCAGTAAAGCCAAGTATAAGCTAAACAAAATAATCTCAGCTATATAATGTTCCTCCCTTATCATAACAAAAACCCAAAGCCAAGTAAAATATGCAAGAAAATAAACTATACAGAAAAAGAAAGACAACAGGCCTCACTGAAAATAAACTCACCTGCATGCTCTGGTGCTCAGCCAAAGCTTCCTGTGCCTTTCACCATGACTTTTAAAAGGAACATCCTCCAATCAGCAGCAGGGTGAGTCTTCAAATTAAGCCTCTGAAGCACCAGTATAGCCTTGTCCTGGAAGGGAGAAGTTGCATCTGATTGGTAGTGTTGACTCCTTTCAGCCTTAAATGAGAGAATAAACATTAATACTGTAGCACCTGAGTTGTAACATGAAAATAAGATTAGTGTCTTCAACAGAACTGTTGAAAATACCAGGGTTTTATAGTTAGCATGGTAAGTTGTTGGGTTAGCTTGTTGAAACCTGCCCTGCAGCATTTACCATCTTAGTACCAGTACTTTCAGAAGCTAGAGAAAAAAGTTAAAGAAGAAAGAAGGTAATTAGCAAATTTATTTTTTAAAAGGATTGGGGTTTTTTAGTTCTTCTAGAAGCCTCTTCCTAGAGCTATAGGTATTTTCAGTAGAGGGGAGTTGTAACTTGTATTATTTGTGATACTTTTGGAAACCTTATCCACAACGCTGAAAGGAGAAAGGTTTGTATTCTAGCTGATAGGTGTGTATTTTGTTTCCTGGCCTTGTGCTCTTTATTAGAGGTCTAAGGCTCTAACACACCAAATGGGAGCCCTGGCTCTTCTTAAAATAACCCCAAAACTTATACAGGTGAGATTAGTCTAGTTTATACAACTAAATGTTAATATAGCTAAATTAGAATTAATTTATGCTAATAAGCTGAAGTAGTTTAAACATATTTATATGAAGGTTTGTTGCTACTAAAATTAGATGTTTCAAGCCTGATTTTTGTATGCCTAAGCACCTCTTCAAAAGATGAACACACCCTGAGTAACCCCGGTGGGAAGATCACCGTGTCCTGTTGTTCTTCAGTTGGCTGCTCCTTGGCAGAGCTAAGCGCTACCACAGGGGCACGCAAATGCTCTGGCATCAGCGTACGCCTTCTCCTTAGGTGAAGTTGTCTGTGTAGCTGTGTTTGTGGCAAGTGTGGTGGATTGTTTCAAAAAGCTTCAATTTGACAAGAGAGGGTAGCAGGCGATTCGTGTGGCTACTTGCTGAGAAAACCTTCTAGCCTTACAGAATGAGACTCCTCTGCCCTGGTACTATACTTTGTGGGTCCCAGCTTATGGACAACTTTAATGTTAGTCCTTGATGTAAAGGCATGATGAATGTGAAAGCAAAATAATAAAAGAGATGTAAAATGTTTCTGAACTTTAGACCTCTAATCTGTAATTGTATTAACGCCTCCCATCTTCTGAGGGTTTAAGTAGGGGATTTTTCCCTGGAAAAATAGTGATTTCTTAACATTTAATGTATAAAGTAATCCTAGCCCAGGAGCATTACATCTTTTTTGACAGTATTATGAATAAAAAATTCAAGTGGGAGAGAATTATTTTGCTCTTCAAGTTAAAGGGACACACTGTTACACCTTGCAATGCAAACATCTCCCAGGAGGTGACTACTGCTTTTTTCCCTTTCAGGTATTCGTTTAGAAACTAGAGTAAGAAAAATCTGGTTTTCGTGGGTCAGAACAACCCGTGTGGGGCAGAAATGGGCCTCAGGCCGTCGGCGCTGGCCCAGCCCGTGCCTCCGCAGGGGTGAGCCCTCTCCATCCATCACCACCGCTCCAACCATCGCCCCTCAGCCACTGAGGTCTTTTTTCTTTGCCGTTTGCAGTCAGAGGCGGGAAAACCACCTCCCTGTGGAGCTGCGAACTACGGAAAGAAGAAAAACTGACAAAAAATTTTAAAAAAG
>NW_010391203.1:9237-9581 GCF_000710305.1 Buceros rhinoceros silvestris | reverse complement strand
GAGGAGGCGGACGGGGCTCCCCCGCCTTTCGCCGGGGACACCCGCCCCCCCGGCCCCGCGGGAGCTTTAACTCCACTGGAAGAAGTCCGCGGGAGGAAGCCCGGAGGCCAACGAGCGCTTTCCAGCTCCGAGCCGCTTCTCCACCGAGCGTGAGAGCTCGATGCCGCGGGCGGAAGGCTGAGCTGGAGATGCCCCGTCGGGAGAGTTATTTTTGCTGCCTAAGTGGAAAACGAGGACCCTCAGAGTGACCTGCACCGAGATGGCTCCAAAAGCACGGCTCCAAAGACCACCCGCGTCCCTTGATACCCCCCCACCCGGCCCCGGTGCCCCCCCTCCCCGGTCGT
>NW_010391203.1:0-9197 GCF_000710305.1 Buceros rhinoceros silvestris | reverse complement strand
CAAAAGCACGGCTCGAAAGCCCACCCGCGTCCCTTGATACCCCCGCACCCGTCCCCGGTGCCACCATTCCCGGCTAGTCGGGCCATGCGGCCACCGACGCACCCGCAACAGAAGCTGCACCCGCTCCCCCTCCGCACTCCACCAGCTGCACCGCCGTTTCGGTAGGAAAATAAAGATCAGAAAGGTGTGTTCGTACGAAAGTTCCCCAGCCCCTTGCAAATCTGGATGGAAAGAAAAAATAGCGCAGTACCCAAAATTAGTCATGGTCCACAAGAAGTCGTATTGGCCCTTGAAAGCTCCAAGCAGTATGAAATCAGGTTTAAAACGAAGTTATGCTGCTTGAATTGAGTTTTGTTCATTTTTCAACGAAAGAGAAAGAGCCTGGCACGCAACTGAAATGAAACATTGATTCTATGGAAACTAATCAAACCAGTCCATAAGGAAAATGAGTAATGCTCCCTTTTTAGGCTTTTGCATGAAAATATTTCACAAATAGCACTGGTGCTTCCAGAATATCACCGCCTACTGTGATGTGAGGAATACATCACACTGCCAAAACACTTTCTGAGTAGAAAATCCTTAAGAAATTATTAGCACCAAAAAATACTTTCACCTAAAATATCATAAGAACTGAGACAAAAGCAGTAAGTAGATACTGGTGAAATGAAAATAATGTTTAAAGGGAATACAACAGTGTGACCTTTCTTGCAATTATAGCAGTAACTTCAAAGGTGCAAACTTAGATGCCTGATAAGGTAGAAAATGGTGAGATGCTGAGCGTTGCAATGCTTTTCTAAAAAACTGCCAACGCCTACAAGTGGATGTGGGTTAATTTAAGGAGGAATTGCAAGTGCAATACCTCTCACACCAAAGGTGTGACCTCAGCACTCAGCTGGGAGATGCACCCTTTGTAAAACTGTGTTAAAGAAGAGATCCTTAGGATAGTTGGGGAAAAAAAAAGTACGTTTATGTTTTCTGGGGGCAGGGACAAAGAAAGAATGAAAGCTGTTTCTTAAAATTAGCTTTTTTCTTAATTTTCTTACAAGACTGTCCACTATGTTCTTATATAATGGAAACCCTGAGATAAAGTTTGAATCATGTGGAAGCAACAAGATCATACAACAACTTCAGTCTCAGAAAGATCAATTGATTTATGCCTCTGGTAGGAGAATTGCTGCCTTTCCACCACAACAGTGGTCACGAAAGTGTAACTAGTGCTTCCTACAGCACGTGTTGTCTAAGTGTTTGTACAAAACAACAGAAAATACCCCCTTCAGCGTACTCCGTCATGTCTCGGTTTGGTGAGGGTGGTGCTGATGACATCTAGAAGCCTGGTCACAACACAGGGTATTGTTATATAGAGAGGGATGATGGAATATCCCCTCCGGCACGCTCTGCTGTGCAGCACAGCAGGCGGAAACAGGGTTCCCCAGCCAGTCTGGATGTGGGAGCCTTGAGGGAAGGAGAGCTGGAGGTAGATGTGCACGGTAGAGGCTCTCATCAGCAAGAGCTGCTCACTTCTCAGTACAAAAAGCCTGGCCTCCACCTCTCACACCTCCATCCAACTCCTGGCACCTTTTTCAGCAGACAGATGTGGACAGAAAACTGAGAAAAAGGCTCTAATGAATCCAAACTTGGGCTCGCTCCAGTAATACAGCCAAAAGCCAGGACAGCAGATCATCCAGTGATGGGCAAACTGCAGTAGCTCAGACAGAACAAGCCAGGGGTTTGTTATAGCTGGTCTGGTAAAAGTGGTAACGCTTAGGGGAAAAAGCCCTGGTGTTTCTCGTGAGCTGCAGAGGCCTTGCAGGGTGGGCAGTGCCTGCACAGCCTGGCATGCGAGTGTCCTGTGCCAGCAGAGCCTGTGACCAGGGTGTCCCTACTCTGCGGATCTAGAGCTAACCCCAGACTGATCCCAGGCTTTATTTTTTTTTTTTTAAGGAGAAAAATGACATTTTAGAGGCTGAGAACTGGAATGGAAACAACACTTGGGTTCTTGAAATCTCCTGTGGGACTGAGTGATCTCCTCTGTGCACAGCTCGAGGGTCAGACTGCTGCTTCTCAGCAGCTCTGAAGCTTTTATTCCCCAAACCGTTGTGACCTTTACCAAAACCTGGGGTGCTGGTAACCTGCCTGCCAGCAATGAAACCGCACCCAGCAGCCCTGCTCACCCCATCAGGCTGGCCGCGTTTAGACCAGTAGAAGTGCAGGAATAGCAGACCTACTCCTTTCCAATCTCCAGCAGATATTTTTCCATTGAAACAAACCATCCAAACGGTTTCGCAGCGCTGCACACTTGATCTACACACGCTGTGACAAACTCAACCTTTCTCAACTTGCTGCTATTTATAATCCCAAGAACAATACTCATGTAATAAAACTTTCCTAGTAGAATTAGAAGAGGCAGTTTGTGGGCAGAGGAGTACAATTCCCAAAACTCACATTAAGAGACTTCGGTGACTTCACCAAAAATCTTTTGCATCATTAAGAAACCAAACATATGAAGAAAAATCAGTCTAAATCTGAGCCTTGGCCTAGAATTAATAATGCTGGCAGGAGCACGAGGTGACATCAGATTACCACCTTCTTCAATCCCACCGCTTCTCTTCTTGAGGCAGGCACAGACAGATTCAGCAAGTGCTTTTCTTTTTAAAATCTCTTACCACTCTTAGTGAGGACGGTCTTGCCAATTGCTCCCTCACACCGTTGCACAGCACAGTTCACATAGAAGTACCGACTAAAATTGGCACCTTCTTGTTCACATCACAAATATTTGAGGGAAAAAAGCACAAGATCTATAAAAGATGGAAAACTTACTAAAAATGGAGACATCTTTTGATACAAACCAGTGTATCCAAGCCACTTTGCTGTAGAAGATGCTCCACCCATCAGCTCCCAAAACTGTAAGGAAAGAAGGAACATGGCACAGCTGAAACAACAACCTGTTGTTTCTATCTGGAAGAAAGCTGGCTCTTCGCTGGTGAGCTAAGTAAGCTGTGTAAGAAATAAATCTAAAAAAACCACTTGAAGCCAGCAGTGACCCTGGGTTTCATGGAGAGCAACAACCCAGCTGTCTCCCTCGAACACACCGCTTACCTAAAAACCACTCCTGCACCAGACAACCCTTGTCTGATTAGTATAGAAATATTTGAAACCGTCTGTGTCAGGACCTTCTCAGGTCCTGCAAGAAATGCACGTGAATGTGTTACACACGAGCGTGGCAGCAAGCGCCGGTGGGTAATGTGGTGAAGAACAATTATTGTAACCAAAAATCTGCTATGAAACCTATAGGAAAAGCATTTACTCTCTGTATGCCCTGTGTGACAGAGGGGTGGACAGACAGGGAGAATTGTGTATTAACGTAGTAAAGATATATATGAAGCACAAGTAACCATTTTAATACTTACTTAAAGGTAATATTGAAAGATATTCCTCCTCCGTCAACATCAGCACCAGAACTGATATACTCAGTGAAAAGTAAAAAAAAAATTGAGATTGGGTTAAATTCAAGCGAAAGGGAATGAAATCTTCCCCACACCTGAAGAGGTACGAAATCCCTGAGGGGTGGAAGTGCCGCTGCTGAGGTATCCCCCTGCGGCACCTGCTGTGAATCAGCTCCCAGCACTACACTGCACGACTCGCTGCAGCTGAGTGCCTCCTTTCGCAGAGGTACTCGTAAAAAAAGGGAAAAGACAACAACCACAACCAGGAGAAATGAGAGACTCTCTGCTGTAAAGCTTGTCGGCTTTTACAACTGGTCTAATAAAACTTTTGCCCTCCAGTTTCTCTCCCAAGAGAAGTCAGATGTTTTTATGAACTTGAGTCAAGGTATTTGGTAATTTGGCAACATCTGTAGGAACCAGCCTGCCAGTGTGGAAAAGAAAGCTAAATCATTCTGCTACTGCCCCAAGCACAGGATTGGGGAAATAACTTCTTTTTCTAACATTGATTTTATTGTTCTGTCCTCAGGGAAGTCATTTAAAACATCAGCAGCCGTGACTCCCAACCCATCACAGGAGCAGCTGAAAGCATACGAGTCGTTATTTACACTGGTTTGACATTTACAGAGCAGTTAAAATGTAGGTTGTAGGTAGCACAGGAGAGCTCCAAAACTATCACAACTTGAGCCAAGGTCAGGCTGCCTCACAAACGGAAAGGTAGAAATGGGCCACCTCTATACTCACTGGTCCCAAACATCGCTTCCAGCTCCAGTGACTAATGAATAGTACTTCATAAGATTTCCTGTCTCCTGAAAGGAAGAACAACTCCTCTACTACCCCCAGCAAAAGAAAAGAAAAACACAAAACACGTACATAAAACGCATGGAAAGGGAATGAAAAAGACTTATAAAACCCCTCATGAAATTACTCTGTTTACATCAATCAATTAAATTGTAGGCATTTTCCACCTTACGACGTAAAAATAATTCTCGAGTATTTGGGAAATGGGATGGAAAAAGGACAAGGGGAAAAATAAAACTTTACAGACCAAAAGATGAAGTTATAGAGCAAATTGAAAAAAAAAAAAATATACTGACATCCTGGAGAGCGTGTGTCCCCACTTGGACTGATATCCTGCTTTTAGAGGGCTTCCATTTTCAGAAGACACAATGGAGCCCTAGACTTTCTCTCTCAGAGCCAGGCAATGCCTTTGTTATCTCTTCAGGAAAACGCAGGAGTGCACAGGAACGGCGAATACACAACTTCTGGTGTATTTAGATGGCCACGTTGCTCTTCTAAGTGCAGCTTTGATAAGCACCAACAAAAAAAGGATGATACTCCTCTGTTCTCCAACCTTAGTCAAATAGGTTAAGACAAAAGAGTTGTTCCCAACTTGGAGTTTTTCTCTAAGATAAATACTTTAAAGAAATGTTTAAGAGCAGCCAGATCACTTTGTGTACCCGAGGAAATGTTTGGTGCTCATGGAGACATAGGTGGAACATTTCCACCTTCCTCTTCATGAAGAAATCTTGGCCTTGGATCAAAACAGAAGAGTTTTCCAGCTCCCCTTACTTGTGCTGGTAGTAATGTTTGCCAGGAGCCCGTCCTGCTGACTCAGCATTTCAGATACAACGTCAAGTTCAATCCAAAAACCTTCCCGCTCTTGGTCCCTCATCTACATTGAACGCAAACAGGACCATCAGTGAAGCTGCGTTTACTTTGTGTAGGAATTCTCCCACTGTAACAAGCTTCCCACTGGATCTGCAAGCTAATTCTCTAACCCTCTAAACCCATCGCACCGATGCCAAAATCTGAATTTATGTAGGTCATTGCAATGGGGGATAAAAATTATTCAATTAATAGGGTAAATATTAATTCTCGTTTCATTTTCACAGGTGAGAACAGACTTCTTGTTGCCCTCTGTTAGCAACATGGTGCTGCTATTGGCTGGCTCGATCATTTATAAAATGCTTATAAAAGACATCACATTAGTAAGGTATGATCAATATTCAGTATTCCTGGATTTCCTGAATGTGAGCTAAATTGATCAGAGAGCAGCCAGCATGAGTCTAACCCAAAGTCTGCTGCAGAGCACGAGATATATTAGAAACAGGCTGACACCAAACCTTTTCATGTCTCTGGGATATCCTGTTGCTGCAAGTGGGCAGCACACACAGCTCTGGCTGGCCTGCTCTCCAGCGGGAATGCCGGGGAAATTAGCTATTAGGTCTCTACCCACGATCAGGCTAAATCTTCATCATTAATTGACTCATTAAGGAACCACAGAGAAGCCTTTCGCTTCCCAGCACCTATCAACACCTAGGAGCATCCTCAAAAGGTAGCACCAAGAGGCAAAGTGCAGCTATTATTTCCCAGAGCTCTCTATCATCTGCGACACCTGGGTATTCCACACGCACCAAAACCTGCCGCGTTCAGTTTACACACAAGTGTTGCAACATGTAGACCTGAATTAATAAGAAAATTGTTATATATAGTGAGCATGAAAACACATATATTCTGTAGAGAAATCTCTCTAACTTTAAATGCACACAAATCATGGCTGAAAAATTAAAAGTGCCCAAAATTTAGAGTTGCATACAGAGAAATCTGAGTCTTCTGCTTTGGGGCTGTTCGTGGCACCCCCTACATTGGATTCTCATAGTCCTGTTAAAATTTCCATCCCAAAGATTTTGGTGATTACACAAAACATCTGGCTGGATTAAACACCATAAAATAATTCCTCTTTTCTAATATTTCTGCATCTAAAAAGTACCTCCGATGTTCTTCTTCTCATTTGGCCAGATTAATCCATTTATTTGGAGTAGAGGCAGAGTGCAGGAAGCCAGCCAGCCCCAGGAAGAAGAACCGGTGCCAGGAGGACTTTCACCACAATGACGCCAATGAAAAAATAAAAAAAAAAGACAAACTGCTTCTCTCTGCTGTGTCTTTGTAATTTCAAACATGAGCAGAAATCTGGAAAACCAAAGTAATTCAACTTATTTTTTTCCTGGTTATAACAAGCTTGTAGAGAGATTGGCATAGATTTTATCGGTTAATTAAATATTGTCTGTTGCTATCTCCACGTAATACTAAATTTCTGAGACAGAGTATACGCTAATGGGTTAATAATGATTTAATGTTAACACCTCTTTCACTAAAAAAATAAAAATAAATAATGCAGGTTGTCAAATAATTGTCAGATTGAGAACAGATCTGTTGCCTTTTTTTTTTTTCTCCTTAAGACAGACCGGCTAAAATCAAAATTAAATTCTTTATCAGAGTAACGCACCTCCCAGGTGAGAATTAACTTCCTGAGGCATCTAAGCCAAACCTTGACTCGGGGGCTGGATCATCTTTTTCCCTGTGTGGGACCTGAGAGATATCTGTCTAGCCTGCCCTTTATGATATCCATCAGTGTGCACTATTTTCTTTTCTTTCCTTCACCCTTTGGCTTGAACTGACTCTGATCCCTCACCATTTCTTCCCATTAGAAAGCTCTGTTAGGTCCCTAGTCTTGGAAGCAGCAATTTAAGCCTTTAACTGTTGTTCTGCACGTTGTTGTATTTATTTGACTGTGTGGAAGCCAACACGGCTGCTCTGGGAGGGGAGGAAGGCGCTCCCTGGTCCGTACCCCTCGCTGCCTTGTTCTCTGTCTTGGTATAGGTCAGAAACCATCCGGTAGATAGAAGTTTTCACCTGCATGACTTTTGTAAGCAGCTGATGACCGTCCCTCCTGTGCAGCCTTCACAAAGCTCGACAGGCGCCTTGTTTTCTAAATCTAAATGAACAACCTCTACTTTTTTCCTAACTGGACAGATGGATTCAGAGAACATAACTTACCCTTGGGTTTAATTTCTCTTTCTTGTTTATAATGTCAAAATTAGCAGAACAAATACAAAACAGAAGGAGAGCAGGAGGTGGGACTTAATGCCTTTGGGGGAATGTGTTGTTCTGCAGAAGCGGAGAGCATCCCCCTGCCCTACCTGCTGTGCAAACAGCCTGCGCAGCCAGTCAAAGCTATAAATACACATGAGAAACAAAAATGGAGCGCAAAGAAGGTGCTAAGTGTACTGCATCCTCTGGACAACAATGGTAGCATCTGTCTTGCCAACGAATTATGGAGATCAGCTCACGCTTACTCCATCACAGAAAAATTTCCAGAATTTTTCAACACAGCAAACTACTGAACTCAATCCTGTTTCCACTGAAGTCAGTGGTAAATTCCCAATGCAAACAGGAGACGTAACCTTCCTTTTGGGAAGGAAAACATTCCTTGGTGGAAAAAAAACCCCATCTCTAAAACTTTCAAGCACTCTGCCGAGCTGAGGTTTTTTTTCTTAGAACTGATGCGATACATTTTGTTCCTCTGTGTGTAACACATTCACCAAACACTAACGCACACACAAGATCGCTTGTACTTAAGTGAAGAAGAAAGTGTTGTTGAAATGTGGAGTTAATAAATAAAGTGTGTGCATATAAAGTGTACATGTGGTCATCATTAAATTGGCTGGATTTTTCTCCTGGATTTGTTGAGTTGCTTGTCATGGTCATAGATGCTTCTGTCAACTTTCAAAGCTGGAATGACAAGCGCTGTTACTATGACTGTGGAAAGTACATGACAAAAAGCAATGAAGTGAAAATCCTTACAGTTAACAAATGGCATCACCCCTCGACGTTAATGACGTCAGCAATGGATCACTAACCTCAGAGGATACAAAGGAGACTCGAAGGAGGAATACAAAAATGCAAGACCGTAACATTAAGGGTAGAAAAAATTAAAGTCAAAGATGCGTGGTAAAGTACTCTGGAAGCAAGTGATGCTAAAAGATCAAGGCATCTTGCTAAGTAATCTACTGAGGAACCCCCAGTGTGAAATGATGGGAGAGAGCAGAATTGGCTCTGCCTCCAAGGAAGGAGACAAGCATTGCTGTGCTCTGTCCCCTGTGCCAGGGTCCAGACACTGAAAAGACAGTTAAGAAATTGAAAATACACAGAAAATGACTGGAAGACTCACTGAAGACCTCAAAAATCTCCTTCCATCTCTTGGAAGCTCTGAGACAAAGGAAAGAGATGAGTTGATCGTGGCTCATGGATACCTCTGGATAAAATCAGAGTAAAAAATACAACCTGTAAATAAAGATACTATCCAGCTGCACCACTGAAAAAGTTAAATGGTAAATGCCTGACCAGCTTCCCACAAGGTGCGTTCAGTACTCGAGCCCTGCAGGCGCCAAGGCAGATCCCATGGCCCTGGATGCAGGTCCGTGCCAGCTCAGCCTGGAGCTGTCAGTTGGGTGCAGACATCTCCGGGCAACATTTCATGGTGATCAGACATCAGAGTCCCAGTAGCTGTCCTGGCCTTTACATCAGCAGGAGAAAACAGGACATAAATGTTAAATAAAAAATCTTCATGGGAAAGATGAATTCTGATGCTTAATGACAAGTCATCGTTGTAAGGGATTTTAATCGATATAATACAATCTGAAGCACATTTGGGCTGCTGCATGTCCTGTTCTTACTGCATCAGAGCTGGGTAGAAAGAGCGCTCTACCAGCCAAATCCCAAATATTCACCATCACTTTTCCTAGCTGGGAGTTACCACTTTTTTCCCCATCTCTCCCTTGTTCCCTCCAGTGCTTCTGCTCCTTGGTTTACTGCACCACCTAACCCGGTGTTTTCCAAATGAGTGGACCCAAAATTGTGTTTTTAAATTAGCCTAGCTCCAAGAAATTGCCTTTCCCTGCCAACACCCCCCAC
>NW_010391202.1:69715-94821 GCF_000710305.1 Buceros rhinoceros silvestris | reverse complement strand
CCCTCATGGGTTGTCAGGGTGGGCGGGCTGCGGGGAACAGCAGTCAGGGGGCTGTGTTACTTTTTCTAGGCGGGTTTTCAAGCCCTGCTTGATTCATTTCATCATGACCCGCTAACCGTGAGGTGCTGTTAGTACTCTGTCTTGAACGTTTCTGGTACAAGAATCTTTCAGATGTCTGCTGAGAGCAGAAAAATGTGTCTTCAAAAGGTGAATTTTGATTTAAAAAGAACCAAACGGCATTTCTTAGCCTTCCTTACTTCCATGTAGTTGAAAATGAAGTTTAATCTGCATTTTAGTGGTAATACCTCATCTGATTACCATGAAGTACAAAGTTTTTTATTTCAGGAGAAGAAAAATATTATAACACCTGATAATTACTTTAAAAAATTGTATTCACAGATCCAAGGAAAAAAATCAGATGGAGATTAAGTTGGAATTAGGGTGTTCTGATAGAAAATGTTTTGTCATGTGATGCTGCCAGTGTTAAGGAGACACCTGGACATAACAAGTAAGTTCTGTTTGCAGTGGTGTTATAGAGGAAGAACCTGCTAACTTCTGTTAATTTAGTTACCTGAGATTTGTTTCAGGGATACAGTGGGGCAGTGCTGTATGCTTTTGTAGTCCCATAAGGTATGTGTTAGTGCTATCTACTTGAACAGATACCTGAAGTTATGTCAATAGCCAGAGCACTCATCATGTGTGTAAAATTTGCTCAGATCAATAGTCTCCATAATTGCTTGTAATTAAGTCAGTGAAGAACTTTTGCTCTCTGAGTAAAGTTAAACATGTGCCTAGTATTCAACAAGAAGTTTATGAAATAAATATACAGAGCAAGTGAGGATTTTCTAAAAAAAAAAAAGTCTTTTTAGCAAATGTCTGCAGTGGGCTCAAGGTTAATTGCCAAGTGTTCCCTAACAATTCAACAGGGAAACTAACACTGTCAGGGTATCCATGTGCATGAGTTTTGCACAACCAGGTTTTGGTAGTGGGGGGGATGGGGGTGGGAGGGAGCTACAAGGGTGGCTTCTGTGAGACCATGGTGAGGCTGGCTGTTCCCCTGCAGCTCATGGAGGTTAACAGTGGAGCAGATATCCACTTGGCAGCCTGTGGAGCACCTCATGCTGTAGTAGGTGGATGCACCTGAAGAAGCTGTCATCCTGTGGAGAACTTGTGCTGGAGCAGGCTCCTGGCAGGTCCTGTGGACCTGTGGAGAAAGCCCATGCTCAAACAGGTTTGTTGGCAGGACTTGTGACCCCATGGGAGACCCACGCTGGAGCAGTCTGTTCCTGAAGGACTGCATCCTGTGGGAGGGACCCATGCTTGGAGCTCTTCATGAAGAAGTAGCCTGGGGGAAGGACTCATGTTGAAGATGTTCATGGGGAACTGTCCCCTGTGAGAGGGGGGCCCATGCTGGAGCAAGGGAGGAGTGTGAGGACTCCTCCCCCTGGAGGAGGAAGGAGTGCCAGAAACTGATGAACTGACTCCTGTGCCACTCAGAGTGGGGGAGAAGGTCGGGAAAATGGGGAGTGAAGTTAAGCCTGGGAAGGAGAGAGGGGATTAGTGGAAAGTGTTTTAAGATTTGGGTTTTATTTTATAATTATCACACTCTAATTGGTAATAAAGTAATTTTCTCCAAGTGGAGCCTGTTTTGCCTATGACAGCAACTGGTGAATGATCTCTCTCTGTCCTTATCTTGACACATGAGCCTTCCATCTTATTTTCTCTTCTGCCCGCCATTCCTGGCACCGCACCTTGTCCAGCTGAGGAAGTAAGTGATAGAGCAGCTTTGGTGGGCACCTGATGTCCAGCCAGGGTTAACCCACCACAGTGCTGTACAAATCTCAGCAAAGTGCCCAATGAAGGTATTAAATTATGTTAAATAAAGTAGTGCAATACCTGAACTGTAAAATATACTTCTGTTATGGATAGATCAGTTAGTGTAACTTTTAAAAAATGTAGTTTATTTTGGACACTTATTGGAATTGACCAGAAAACATTCTGAGGTGGAGCATTGCAGGTTTCTGTCAAGTTCCAAGAGAGTAAATGCCAGCAGTATCATTGAGGAAACTGACCCATTCTGGAACGGCAGTGGCACATATATTTCTACTTCTAATAGGCAGAACATTTATATGAAGACTTAAAGTTTTGTGTTCTTAGGGTTCCAACAAGTAAAACAATATAATAACAATGTTAATTCTGCAGAGTTTAAACTTACAGAGGTTTCATTATTGGCCTACTGACCTTTGCAAGGAATGTGCAGAAGTTCAGCTTGCAGATGGGTTTGCAGAAGTTACACATTGACTGCAGAGGGCGGTACAGTACTTGCAAATTGCTTTGAATTCGTTTTTGTTTGATATCTGTATTTCATATCTAGAGGGAAAAAGATTAGTAATTTGCTTCTATACAAATTGTATGGAATTAAGTTATCTTTCTACCTGTCATGTTCTGTGAAGCAGCTGCTTGAGAAAATGCATCTGCTTTATCTTTTCAATCTTGTTCAGCAAAGAAAGAGAAAACTAGGGGCATGTATATTGAAATTTTATAAGCTAGGACGCAGGTAAGATGTACAATGGCTTGGGGCAAAGAGTACCTCTGTACAGAAAGATGTTTCAGCAAGGTGACACAGAAAAGTAGGAAATGCGTGTAGAACAGGACCTCTCTGTGTTTCTGTACAGTTTCATTGGTGAATTTTGGACGCCCTTACACTGGGAAGGGAAAGACAGGCAATTTGAATAGAGCTTCCCATTTCAAGTGGTAATCCTTCTGCGCTCTGCTGATTTCTGTGCAAACTACTATTGAATTGGAAAGCCCAGATTCAGGTCCCATGTGAGTCTTCCTAGAAGAATGCCTTCATCACCAGACCACTCAGTAGCACCAGTTAACTACTGAGGTGAAGCTGCTCTTTACTGTGTAACAGGCAAGGCAATTGTAAGTGAATTCCAGCCTATACACTATGAATCAGGTGCTATTGCTTTCTGTGCAAAGCTTGTTCCAGCAAGTGACTGCCAGGAGTGCTGTCAGCTCACTTAAAAGGCAGGCATAATTAGTAGATTCTCATTGGACTTGGTGTGACGTAGGTTTCAAACTGCATACCATGGTCAAAACTGAAGTGCCTGAGAATATGGAGATGGCCTTCGGCTTTTCCTTTATACAATGTTTATGAATTAAGTACTTGTGCTTGTTCTGACTGTTTCTAAATGAAATCAAGAGACAAGAGGAAAGGTACTTGATAAGGTGCAGGTTCCGTCTTGTTACTTTTGATAATTCTTAAAAAAAGACTATTAACTGCATACCTCCTTTTTAATCTCCTTTTTTCCGTTCAGAAGCCAGTGACATTTGTTTCTCATGCAGTTCCAAAAATGCCACATGCGTTTTTTTATGCTTAGACATATAGCAAGTGGGTTTAATTGTGTAACAGTTCTCTTTTTTACTCTCTTTTTAACTCAGAAAGAATCAAAATGTATTTCAGCATCACTTTCAGAGTATGGATTTCAATTTGATTGAAATGCTTCATGTCACTTCTAATAGTTTCCTGCTAAATATCTAAGTGCTTGTATAGATAAAAGCAAATATTATTCTGTGAATCTTAGATGTTTATTGTGCAGAGAGAAATAGATGTTCATACAAGACCTTTAAAATATGGCAGTGACATCTTTTTTTTGTTAGTTACAGGGTTATCGTTGAGTCATTACTGCTGGTTCACCTCTTTCATTTTCCATAGGGCTTGATTCTTTCCTCCTCTTCAGGTTATATGCTGAAGTCAAACTGTATTCCTCAGGTGGTAGTAGACATTAGATTAGTGCTGGCAGTCTGAGGTGTTTTTCTAGGAGACAATATTATTAGAAAGCTGAGAGACCATCATCCTTCAGCAGGGGGCTGATAGGAAATGCATATGGTGCTCTGAAGAGAGTAGGTTTTGGGTACTGGCTTTTGCTGTTATTGAAGTCAGTGGTAGTTTCGCTGCTGACTTCAGTGAAAGTAAGATTAGGTCCTTTGTCATTTCATTATCATTTTTTGTTATAGACCAGGTTATATGCTGGGATGCAAACTGATTTTAGTCCTGACTTGCAGTAGAGATTGGCTGTGGTTAAGCCACTCAAGAGCATGAATTTGCATCCTGAGGTGTGAATTCTGTATTTTACATCCTCTGAATTTAGAAAAATCACTGTGAGTTACAGGACAATGTATAACTGTGCAATGGCAGCAACATCGGTGTGAACCAGCAAACTTTCAAGGGAGTAAAAAAATGTTTACACATGGTAATCTGAGTACTAAACCTATGTTGTAAACAAAGCTTTTGTCCAAACTATGACATGGTGAGGATTTTTCTTAGGAGAAATGCAGGAAATTTGAAGCTGATAGTTTTTCAGATACGAGAATATAATGTCTTTGATTACAATTTCTCTTATTTCTCTGGTTTTGGGCCTTGTGTGACTGACTAAAAATTCTAGTGCACACCATGATTAGTGCTTTCTGAGTGCTATGTCTCTAATTTATTATTTTTGTTGATGTTGCTATACCATTTCTTAACCTATCAGTACAATCAGAGCATGGTGCTTTCTGGTTGCTATTTATGAGGCGAAAGCTTAGTTTGCTGGCAAAGAGTGTGTGGCAGTTGTGCGATTTTAAAATACATGCTGGATTTAAGCAGTGTCAGCTTACGTACTTTGTGCTGGTGGTCCGAACTGTCCATTTTCTATAGGTCTGTTAGATCACAACTGTCGTTTTTGGTGGCTCTGCGCTGTAATACTTGCTAGGGTGAGACAAAAAGCGTGGTGAATCTTGCTAGCATGTTACAGGTGTGATACGAGTTCCTGTGGGCCTGTTTTGGATCTATGCAGGGCCAGCTTGGCTTCTGTTACGTGCTTTTGTGACTGTTATGCACAGAAAATCTGAATGTCTGTGTAGGATGGTGACATCTCTTTAAAAGATCTAACTATGCATAATGGTGCATTTTTGTAGTATTCTCATTGACTGAACATGTTTCAGTGGATCATGCTGAAGAAACCCAGATTTGTTCTCAGAGCTGTATAGATTCTGATGACTGTGGGGTTGTAAAATGGAAAAAATGGGCTGCTGGAGTTCAGGATCTTTGATTGCTCTGACAGTGTTACCAGGTGGCAGTAGTGTGGTGAAATGAGCTTCAAATATTCTCCTCTGCTTTGGCTTGTTGCAGGCTTGTGAAATCTTAACAGGCTTAATTCTCTTTGCTTTGCATCTAAAATTCTTCCCCTGGGAGGTGAAAGGGAGAGGAGGTTGTGTTCAATGTAGAAATTCTTGAGGATTGTTTCTACTATTTGATTAACTGACAGTTAAAATGGAACAAAAATTTATTGTCATTAATAAAAGGGGGCTTCACTTTGCAGATCTGTAACCTTTACTGTATTTCTGTGAGTGGTAAACATTTATTAGATACTACATTCAGTTTTCAATTATTATGTGTATTGGTTTTATTTTTACATGAAGCTGAGCAAGTGCAATCACTTCAAGAGGATTATAAATTCCAGTGAATTCCTATTTTGCTTTTCCCTAGCTATGTGTGTTATAGCACTTCTCATTGTAGAGACACTGGATTCAATAATTCTTTTCCTCTCCTGCAGTAAACCCTCTAGTCTGCAGCAGTGGTGTAAAACAGGGTATAATGATTCAGAAGTGTTTTGCAAAACTATACAAAGCAGGAGGAAATAGAGAACCAGGCTTAATTTTTTTTCCCTCCCTTTCAAATGATTAGGAGAAGGACTATCTGAGCATATTCTTTGCTATTTAGCAAATAATTAGAAAATAAACCATACTAAATAATGTATGTATTTGTATTTATTTGTCAAAGTACAAAAAAATACTATGTCTGTGTAAGAAAATATAAGAGCATCTTAAAAGGTGTTCTTAAGTATGTAAAACTTAGGGGCAAGAACATTTTCCTTTTAGCTGTCTGGAGTGAGATTGAGAGCATTTTGATGCTTAGAGCTAATATATGTAGGGTAAAGTGTTTGGAAGTTAAAAAGACGTGACAATCCATGCATTGAGCAAGGATTGCTTAACTGAATGATGTGAAAATTCTGTCATGATACACTATAAACTATGCATATCTTTAGGCTTTAGTCACCCTTCTCAGAATTGAAAGGGATCACGATTATTTATTTCAGACTCCCAGTTTATAGATCTGTTGAAGGAGAAAGCAACTTCCCTCCTTTTCCTTCACTGTCCAAAGAAACAATTAGGACTTGTTTTCTAAAGAATGTGAGAAACGAGCGAGGGAAAACCTCGCCATAGAGACCCAGGCCAGACTTCTCAGTGAAGCACCTACTTTTATTACGTTTTTTAAAGATCAGATGTCTAGACAAGTAGGCACAATTTGATAGAAAAATACATGAGTTTTTATACCCTATTGCCGGCCGAAAGATCCCTCCCTTGTTTCCCCATTGGCTGGGTACTCCAAGATTTACAGACTTACCCGGTACGCCTATTACATGTTACAGGTAACATTGGATCATACAACTTCATGCGTCGCATGTCTCATTAACTCGGACTTATGCCTCCCCTAGGAGGAGAAAGTAATATTCAACAGGCTATTAAGCAAGCGCAGTGTTGCTTCCCAAGGCCCATCCATCCTAGTCAACCCCAGTTTGACACATTCAAGGTTTTATGGCCCGTTATCTGGTTTCTTCTCTCTTTTAATTGCCTTCTGGTTTCTCTTCTAGTCTTGCAAGACTGCCTCCCTTTTACTTTATCAGTTTTTTTGACCTACGAGAACAGTATCCCTTGTTTGTCTTAGCCTTATCAATTCCTTTTAGATACAAGAACAACATCCCTCATTTTCCTCCTCACAAAGAACAGCTGCTGAGAGCACACGCTTCTTTATTCCAGCTTTGGTAGAGCTCAGGAGAGGAGATACCCAAAACTCCCTTTAGGCGAAGACTCAAATCATATTCCCTGCATCTTCAATAAGGGAACTTGGGTACACTACAAAATTCTACTATCCTTTTCCTAGCTTGATATTCAAAGTTGGTTTTTTTCATCTTTTATAAAGCAAAACCATGATCTTGGAGCACAGTCATGAAGAGATTCCCATACAGTCAATAAAAAGATGAAAACAATTAGAGCTAATATTTCATAGCCAACAGTAGTTCTCCTGGATACAGTAATAACTGTAATAACACAGGGAACAAAAAGTCAAGGTATTAAACTAATTTGCAGTAGAGCTTGAGACTTCTTTTTAAAGAATCCAAGTTCAAACACCATCTGTTAATCGGGTAGTGGTTTGCTTCCTGAAGTGACCATGATTATATTCACAGGGCCCATTGTAAAGTTAATCAGTGAAATTCCCTGTCCTTCAGTGAGACAGTTATGGCTCAAACTCCTGTCTGTTAGGAATCTGCCGGTTTTTCATTAATGATATTCTACACAGAAGGACATAGTAAGTTGATGCATTAAATATTACCTTTTTTACAGGTATATATAAGTGTGAAGCATTAAGAATAATGTTTCAAGTTTTAAAGAACAAAGAGGAAAGTGCCCAAGCCTCTTACAAGGTGGTGTATTTGCAGATGAAAAATAAATCATAACAGGAATAATTTAAGCAGGTTTAATATGCCTGTCAATGTTGCATTTTCACTGACCTTGACAACTCAGGGGATAATTGGTATTTTTAGGTTGAGATTTAATAAATACTACTCAACATTGTGAGGTACTGCTTTAACTACTGCTTTGAAACAAACATAAATTTGGGAATAGGTTTATTTAGTTTGTTATTGTTATTCAAAGTAATATCATGGCTGTGGATTTCTGATCTAACTAACAGGTTTAATGATGTACAATTTGACTTTGGATTTGCTTCCCCTGAATCTGAAGACACATCTTGTTAATATTCTGATATCTATGGAGATTAAAATAGGATCCAGTTGATTTCATTACCAGGTCTGTGAATGCTGCACCTGTTGGAAAAGAGACGCTTCCTCAGCCTGAAATCTTGGAGTAGCTCTGACTCAAAACTTCTTTTAATAAATAATCCAGAATTTGAACTTCATTTAAATGACATATAGACCTTGTGTACCAACACTCTGTATGATGATTAATTCAACAATTCTTGCCATATATTCTTAATCAACATTTCACTTTGTGTATTTATTCAATAATTTTGTGATCAGAAAGTTAACTTTGAATAATTAAAGCCAGTAATAAAACTGCTAGATTAGTGTGAGATTGCTCTCAAAAAAAATCAGGTTTATGTTGCCATTCTCTTCATTTGCTTAATACTAAAACAAAAATGGAAAAAAAGGTTTCTAAATAGAGGTATTAATTGAGTTTTAAATCTCTTAATCTAAAAATTCTTACAGGGTTCTACCCTGTATTATGAAAACACAGAAATCCGAATGTAATAGGAATCAAGAAATAGGAATGGTAAAACTTTCCAAGTCCCTAAAAAATGTAGATGCTTGAGTTACTTTTGGAAAACACTTTAGTTTCTGAAATTCTAGATCTCTTCCAAAAGTTGCATTTCTTCCCTAAGCCTTATTTGTTCCCTTTTTTAGTTGTGGTGGTGGTTTTTTTTTTTTAAACTGTCACTGTAGGCATAGAGGTATCTTGCATATGCAGCTGATACACTGTTAATTTTCTTCAGGTGTGTGCTGTAAATTCATTTACCTGCCACCTATCTTCCATTCTGGCTGTTCCTCCCGAATGTGATAATTTGCCCTTCAGAGACTGAGAGTTCATAACTTTGGATCTATGGCCTCTGAATAAATTAACACATTCACCTGTGGTGGATGGGGAGAGGAATGGAAGATTGTAAATGAATTTTCTGCTAGGGAGGATTCAGTTACTGCGTTATTGCGTCTCTCCACTCTCTCTTCCCCTGTGGAACAAGTGCAATAAAGTCACAGAGTAGCTTTTGCCCTCATTTGAGATTTTTTTAGTGTTTTGGTCTAGCATTAACAGAGAAGTCATTCTGGTAGCTTGGCAGTTTTCATTCTAGTTTAATTATACAGAAGTAACTACCTGAATTATGGGACAAAGAAGAGTGCTTTTTAGCAAAAACCATTTCTTCGTGTGTCACTATTTGAAGGTACTGTGTTTAAGTGCACCCCGTTTGTAACCAAAAGGGATTTTATTTTTTAATTTGGACAAAGTTGGTGAGAGAAAGAGAAGTAGTCATCATAATGACTTTCTAAATGCATCCAATTGTAAGGCTATTCTCAACTGGTTTTTATCAGAACATTCTATTGCAATCCATGAAACTGCATGCTTTTGCTATCTGAAAATCTCTCTTGTGCTGTCTATCTCTTGGTATTTCTTGATGCTATCTTGCAATCTTCTTCCCTTCCAACTTCCTCTACTTGTTTTAATTCTTAAGTGAAGGAAACAGTGTTTTGACATGAGCAGGTAGGATTAAAGTGTCAAGCCAATGGACCTTTTACTAGTCAATAAGTTGATTAAGTCTCAGGAAAGACCAACAGATTTGGCTAATAATATGCCCCAAGACAGGAAACATCATGCCTAAAATTCAACAGTTAAAGGCTATATTCACTTCACTTGTGAAGGTACCACTCTTGAAAGAGGTTGGAGTTGCAGTAACAATAGCTGTGTTCCTACGATGGATTTCCTGAATCAGAACTTTCTGGATAAGAAACAATTAACAAAAAGGAAGCTGAGATTTTTCTGAAAGGTTTCTGAGATCTGGCCCGGAAAGACATACAGACATTTAACAGGCAATGTGATGGTAAGTCTGAAAAAAAAGTTGTAAGAAGAGACATGAACTGACTTTTATCATTTCAGGTTTACACGCTTTCAATTTCAGTTTGCTAGATTCCTTCTGGCTCTGAGATTGAAAGGAAGGGCAATGTATTAAGGAGGCAAAATTTGTTGAAAACATTTCTCTAGTTAGATGCAAGGTACTTCCAGGAATGTGAGTTTCATCTAGTAATGCATTCATTTCTGTAAACAGGCAGTAAAGTGAAGTCATAGGATTTAGAAGCAGTCATTGCCCAATCATGGGAGAAGATAATTTATCTGTTGTCAAAAATAATAAAGGGTCCATTATGCCTGGTTTGTATTATTCAGGCACTGAAATCTGTTAAGTCAGTAGGCACACAAGAGCAAAAAATTAAAGGGAAACATTCGTATTCTTACAGGTATTTCAAGTGTTTCATCTGTAATGTATAAACTTTGCTGTTCAAATAATACCTCAACTTCTTTTTAAATACCACAACTGCTTTTTCTCCATGTAAACAACAGCTACAACTTTCCTCCTGCCTCATTTAATTATGTTTAACACGTAATCAATCTGAATTAACAGCAGGAGACTTCATGTCATTTGTAATTTTTAACAGATGTGTTCATATAATTCTGTGAATATATTTGGCACTGAAGGGAATCTGCTGTGATTCATCAGTTTCCTGGGAGAAGACTTAGGGCACATATCATCTTAATTAAACATTGTTGTTTTAGACCCCTGATGCTTGTGGTGAAGTTAAATAATAGTTAATTAGTTTCTATTTTTCAAATACTTGTGCTGATGGAGCTTTTTCATGTCATCTATAAGAAGGGCCTTTTAAATTATTTATTGAAAGATTTTTCTGCTAAAACCTTTGGGGGATAGAATGAAAAATATTTTAACAAATGCGTAGTAAAGAAATCATGTGACTCCCAAAATTCAAACACCACCAATCATCTTGTCTGAAGTATTCAATTTTCGGTTTAGTATAATCTACAATAAATATAACAGGGAGCAGTTACATGAAAGAATGTTTGGCTTGTTATGACTCGTATAACAACCTTTATTTTAATTAAGTCTCAATTTTTAGCCAGTTGGAGTAATTGCTCATGCTGTCCACCCATGACCTTATTGTATTCACTATTTTGTGTTTCTCTGACACTGAGCACTGTCCATTTTCTTTATGGAAGAACTGTGGCTAGAGTAGCCAGTCTTGTGCTTTGTTTACATGGAAGAGTTGAATCCCTCTAAATATGGTGGAGTGCTGTTAAGATTAATTCTAGTTCTAGATTTAAAAATGTAGGCTGATTCTACTACAGCTGAATGAGTTTTGTAACTTGAAAGCAAATCTAAAACTAAATGAGTGTAAGCTTTTCCCTTTCCCAGCTTGTAAATAATGTATACCAGTAGCAGCATTTGCTCACTAGCTGATTGGGTGTCATAAATGTTGATGCTATAAAAGCTTTAGCAGAGGACAGTTCAATCCATCTCCTAGAAAGACTTAACAGTTACATATTTATGGCATATAATCTATATACCATTTGATAAAACACAGGTGAAAAACAAAATGGAGAGAGAAAAATCTGGCGGGTGTTTGCAATTAAAGAATTTGCTATTTAAATACGTTTTGTTTTCCAGCAAGCTGAATTGGAAAAGTTAGTAACATTTCTATAAAGATGTACTTCTGAACTTCTTACAGAGAACAGTTAGAAAAACTAGCTCTTGAGGAGCTAGAAGAACAAGCATTATTTCTCGGATGGCTCTGTGCAAATTCAAGGAGCTCTCTCCCTTCTGTCATTAGGTAATTGTGTCATGTGGTTACAGGTATATTTGATTTATTTTTTGATGCTAATGTGCAGGCAAAGGGGAACACCAGCCCATGTCTTACTTGCAGAGGGCAGGAATTCATCCTTGCAACAGCTGCTGTGGTGACTGGCATCTGTGTTAGTGTGTGGGATTTTCTTGCATCGCACTTGTGTAATTATGACAGGAACAATTTTAGTACAGCTTAGAGCATAAGTATTCTAATAAACTCAATGTCTGTTGTACAAGGGATTTCATATTTGAAGTATATAAATTCTGTCACTTGTCTATTTGAAGTGAATGACTTTAATCTTGGGAGTGGAACGTTATCACAACAGTAGCAAGAATTGACTTGGAGCTTAGATGTTCAACATGTCAAGTATATTCAAGTCTGATTGTTGAGAGGTACTGTAGCCTAATGTGAAGAATAGATTGTTACCCATGTGTTAGGTGCAAATTTCCAATCATTGCAGAGCTTCTAATTTCAGAACCAAAGATTACAAAAGCTAGCATTGCGCTAAATGCGGTTCCACTGGCTCCAGTGATTGGCCTTTTAGGAGGAGATCAGGCCAGGAAGGAGGAGTACAATTCCTACTCCTCACTTCTCACATGATAAAAAGGAGCGTAGATCACGTGCTGGGTTTTCACAGGTAAAGGAAGTGTCTTTTAGTTGTTAAATCCTGGACTTTTAGTCTTCCCTCTGAAGATGTAAAAGCAACATTTCCTAACAGTGTCCAAGCGTCTTCCCTGACTCTCTTGTTTTTTTTAAGGGAAAGAATCAAGACTTTGCTTTCCAGCTTTAAAACATTTTTTGCCTTTTAAAACTCACGAAGTAAACATGAAATCTTACTTATGGCAATCATTCAAGAGATGATAAAACTGAGTAATTGACTTCCAGCACTGAGGGAATCAGTAGAACTATTTGGATAAGCAATTACCTGCACAGTTATACTAATGCAAAGCTGTTTAAATGTGTTAAAACAGTGATGTGGCAATGCTATTTAGGGTCATAATAGTATAAACAATTTAAGTCAAGTGGGGCATTACTGGGGGGGAAAAAAAGTGCTACAATATTTGGAGGCCTCTTAGATTTTTGTATTCATATGCTGGTATTAGCATTGATCATCTGGAAGGGACAGCTGCACAGGAGTTTACTCTCTATGGTTTTTCCCCACACCGTATGAATTTGTTTAAATGAACAAATAATTTAGGGTCATAATAGTATAAACAATTTAAGTGAAGTGGGGCATTACTGGGGGGAAAAGAAGTGCTACAATATTTGGAGGCCTCTTAGATTTTTGTATTCATATGCTGGTATTAGCATTGATCATCTGGAAGGGACAGCTGCACAGGAGTTTACTCTCTATGGTTTTTCCCCACACCGTATGAATTTGTTTAAATGAACAAATAAAAAGATAAACCGTGATACTGCTTTAGGCAAATGGGCCAAGCAATGGTACAGTTTTACTAGTAAAAACTATTTTGGAAAATTGTTTCATGTCTATAGAAAAATGATACTGCTTTAGGCAAATGGGCCAAGCAATAGTACAGTTTTACTAGTAAAAACTATTTTTGAAAATTATTTCATGTCTATAGAAAATCTTGCATAAATATCAGGAAGTAGCTGCAGTGATTTCCTGTAGCAGTGCTCTCCTGCCCATGAAGAACAGCTGTTGTGTGAAGCTTGCCAGTCTCCTTGGTAGGGGGAGGTACTTTGTTTTCTGCTATAAGCCATGAACCACGGTGGCTGTTAGGTATGTAAATGGCTGGTCATCAGTTTTGGCTATGATCTTTAGACAAAACAATCCCAATCTTGATATGTGCTACTTGGCACAGGAAGTGGGTACGTCATTAAGTATTCAAGGCATATGGGATGGCAGTGATAGGTAGTAGCTTTCACCATTTACAACTTCTGAAAGGAGCGGGTAGGAATCACACACTTGGGAGCAGGAGTATCCAAAAGTCCTTGCTAAAGCTAAAATGCCTATATCAGCTCCAAGGTTTCTAGGTTTTCAGAGCTAATAGTAAATTAATTGTGTATGCAATCATTCCTTAAAGCAGACATTAAACCTCATACGTATTGCAAGTGGTAATTTATCAAACTGAGCTGCTTTTAAATAAAAATGATTCTATGCAACTAGGGATTAACAGGTTTTTGGCTGATATTGGTATGCTTGGATCTGACATAGTTGTTATGGGTAATTCAGCTTAATTAGAAGATATTTTTTTTTCTCCCTAAATCAAAATGGAAGTGCTTTCAAAATCATTACTTAATGAAAATGGGATTAGATAATTTTGGGTCTATTTTATTCCTTAGTTTTTACTCAGGTTAGCAGATGTTACTTCTAGAGGATCTGCTTGCTTTCTTAAAGAAAAAATCCAAAAAAGCCAACAAAACCCCAAAACACCCTTGTCTTCCTCCTTGAGGAAAAGCAGGGTTTGAAACAAAAAAAACAAAACACAAACCAACATCCTTGTTATCACGTTTGCCTCAGTCTTGGAAAACACATTCTAATCATTCTGAGAAGAGGGATGACACTATGCTCTTAAGATGACACTGTGCTGTTTCTAAATCATAACCATGTAGAAAATTCTGGAATGTGGTTATGATGGGTCAATACATTTCTTTCCTGGTCTTGAAAAGGTAGTGCTGTCAGTTAAACCAAATTGTGTTACAGAAAAAAAGAATTGGACTAAGGTGTAATTCTAAAATAAGGCATTCAGCCTGCTGTATGAGTAGAAGTTGTCCTTTACAAGCAGCAGTTAGTTTTGAAGCGTTCATTATCTCCTTGAGTGAGGTGATGACTGCTGTTTCAGTTTGTGGGACACTTTCAGGTTATGGGAAAGGTTTCTCTATTTTGCCAGAAGCAAGTATTATAATAGTTCTCCCTTGCAGAGACAGCCGTTTGTCTTATAGTCAGGAATAAGTAAATGGCTGCAAAATTTGAATCAACTCCAAACTTCAGTGAAACTCAGATTTCATTTCAGTTCTGTTAAAAGATGCATATTAACTACAAAATCCAAATCTCAAATTTTGTTCCAAACTCTCAAAATTAAGGATTATTCTAATAAAGCTGAAACTGTATAACTAGAATGCTCTTTGGTATTGAAATGTGAAACTGAGTTTAATGTGTTTAAGTCCTGGGCTTATGGTGTTTTGGTTTTGCTTTTTTAGATGAAGATGAAATTCCCATTTCCTTCCTCCTTTTTCTGAATGTAAGCTTTTTTGCAGGTGTTTTGGTAGCTCTGCTTTGATTGAGGTACTAATCTTTTGTCATAGGCTTGACAGTCAAGTCTTGCTATGTTAGTCACACTGAATTTCTTTTTCTCAGCATCAGCTGAATTTAATCACTCCCCTGAGCAGAGATGGAAATTGAACATGCCCTCCAGCACACTTCAACTTAGTAAATACTGATGTGATAGGAGTGAGAAAATGAAAAAGGCTGCAAAACCCACTGCGCGTAATCCTTTAATCCAATATTAAGGATCCTGGGTTTGTCTGTGCAAATATTGAATACTGTCCAAGAACGTAAAAGAAGCCATTTGGCATTAAAAGAAATTATGAGCACTGTTCTTTCTAAGGAGAGTATTGGGAAAGAAGATATTGTTCTTCCACAAAAATTAAGATGTGTGGGTGGCCTGATGGTATTTTCCTGTACCGTTACAATATGAAAATTAATGTGATTTGATCCTAGTCTTCCTTTCTGTGGCCCACAGCTGTCCTCTTGTCATCTGGTTAAAGAACATTTGCATTCTAACATTTAAAACTGGTTTGAGTTTTGAGATTGAATGATCTGATTATTTCCTGTTCCAACCCATGTTGGTTAGTCTTTCAGCATTATTTATATATAGTTTTTCAGCCTCAGCACAGAAGCTGAAGTTGAAAGAGAAGATGGACAATGAATTTTTTTTTTAAATTTAGAGATCAACTTTAGGTAGGTATTTCACATTTTTTATCCTAATACAAACACAGCTTCTGTGCTCTGCTTATGCTAGAAGAAATCATGAGAACTTGAAGATTAGTTAGGTAAAATTACGAAACAAGAACAAAGCCCCTAAATGGATTCAGTAAGCTGGCCAAGTAATTCTGAAATTACTGAGATGCCCACCTAAATTCATAACTGATCATTCATGTACCTGAGGACGAGTTGGAAGTAGCTTTTGTCAGCCATATGATGATCCTGAAATATTAAAGTCCAATTCTACGCTCATCTGCCTAGACATTAATCTGGAGTAATTCTATTGAATAGTCTAGGCACTGGAATGGCATGAGTAAGAAAGTGGTGCAAGAAAGAAAAGAACTGGCTATATATTAGAGGTCCTACTACCTTTCTTCTGGTGTCTCTGTACTTGTAGTGGAGGGCAGTTCTTTAGTCTCTCTTTCAGAGAGTGGTTTAGGAATGAAAGGTATGTTTCCTTTGCAGAGTTAACCTGTGTATATGGCTGGAGATGTATCTTGTAATTCATTCTCTGGGTATATAACCTCTAATTCTTTATATTGGAGATTTGTCCATGGTTTTCCTTTTTTTTTTTTCCATAATGTGGAATCTGAAGTTCATTCATTTGTTGTTTCTTGTGTTGAGATAGAAATGCTATAGGGAAATTGTACTTGTTCTCCATTGTATACTATGCATTCATCTTTTCCTGCAGAGCAGGAAAGGTAAGTTACCTCACTGCCCTTGAGTTGCGTACAGTATGTGTGTGCAGTGTACTCAGCATAGAATAGCCACTTAGTTGGAGAATTGGAAGCATGAGGAAAATTAGCCACATAGCATCCTGAGGAGGAGGAAAGGAAGAAGTTGCTGGAAAGGAAAGGAAGAAAAAAGGCATCCTTGATTTTCTAATCTCTAGCAAACTAGGATCTGATTTTGGCCGGACCTTAGGTAGGAGTGTCCAGCCACTGTGGAAGACAGTGGTGAAGTTCAGAACTTCTCAGGAGATACTGTCCTCTCTAACACATGTTTTCCAGCTGTGCTGATAGTTCAAGGTCTTAGAAAAAAAAAAAAAAAAAAAAAAAATGACTTGATAAGTAACATGCCTTTCATCCAGTTTTTGCCTCTCCGTCTTTCCCCCTTAAAATACTCAAAGGAATGTTTTCCTTTCAGGGTGAGTCTCCTGAGCAGACCTGATGGGTTTCGGTAGTTTGCAGGCACAGAATAATATGTTACTTGAGAGGCAAGGAAGATACAAAATGGGTTTTCTTGGTAGAGCAGTAAAACGCCAAATAATGCCAGCATGCTTTTATCTGGTATCAGCTTTCAGGTTCTGTACTTGCCAAATCACCTTGTGTAAAGCTGGCAGGATGTTTGATCAAATCTGCAAATTTAGATATGCATTTATCAAAAGAGCACATACAAACTGAATAGGTCTTTTTTTGTCTGTAGACTAGAACCTTTTTAATTTCTTAGTACTTTGTATTACTCCTATTTATACATAGAGCTGAGTAAAAAACTGTATTCCATTACTTGCTGCTCTGGAAGCTGTGTGTTTTAGGACTCCACACCATGTAAAAAGTATTATTAGTTTTAAAAAGTTTTATTAGTGGTGTCAAGTCACCTAGAAAATTGGTGGTGTTGCAAGATAGAGTTGGTGCTAGTTATTACATACTAGCTGCTGCTCTCATCCCACCTATTAATGAATTTATGTCCAATGATGGTGTTAAGCATATGGATTGCGATGAGAACTTCAACTGGGGCTTATAGATATGATGAGTCTTTTCAATAACAGTAGGTAGCTAAAAGGATAATATAAAAGAGCCTGTGAGAAAGGGTCTTGAGAACCTTGGGCTGAGTGTGTGAGAAAAGAGCTGTGAAGACCTCTTGACAAAATCTGGTTGATGTGACAACATGTTGCCACCATCACTGGCTCTGGTTCTTAATGTTGTTGCATACCACTGACAGAAAAGAGTAGGGAGTGTCAGTAGCTGTGTTAAACTGGTTCAGGTGTTTCTCCTCACCCACTGACCCTGATTTACTACTTTCTCTGTTCCTCCAGCATTGCTGTGCTTGACTATCAAGGACTAGGAAAACTGTTTTATTGCTGTCTCTTGGCATTCCAGATATCTCTGCAGAGCCTGTCTCAGTACCAAGATATTGTGAAGGTTTTATAAGCTTTGATCCACACTCATGAATAGTTACTAATTTTTTACTGCATGTTGACTTTGTGGAGTTTCCTGGGTACAGAGGGATAGGAGAGCAGAGCTCTGGTTTCCAGTGGCTAAAATGCCACAAGAAATGAAGTTATTAGGAGCAGGCAGGTATCTAACACATTCTGAAAAACCAATATACTGATTTATCTTTCTGTGCTGCCCTCAACACATTAGAAGGATGTCAGATGAGCACTGTCAATTTCAGATTATAATATGCTTTGATGAATGAACAGAAAGTTAATACACAAATTTGGCTTCTGATTTTTCCAATTTAGTAGTTCTTTGTGTTAGAAATGGAAATTGCATCATCTGTTTATCAGACTTATCAGGCTTTGAACTAAATAAAAGCAAAATATATTCCTCAGCAAGATGCTTCCTAAGCCAGAAGCAGCTGCTTGACTCTTGGCATGTCAAAGCAGAGTGCACCTACCCTGCTGCTCAGGTTTTTTTGCATATTTCATTTCCATATTTGAGTGACTATGTATTATCTTGACTTTAATAAATATGCAAAGAAACTGAAGTGTTTGAATACTAACATTTAAGCTTTTTCCTCACATTTTCAAGCTTCAATTCTGCTTGATCAACACAGCAATCAGATTATGCCAGATACTTGGCTGGAACTTTGTGTTGATTGTTCCAAAGTACATGTTGAATGTTGTGCATAGTGATTGTGGTATACCAGCAGATGGCTATATGGCTATATATTTGGTGTACTTATTTATATTTGTCTGTGGACAAAACCATGTGAAAGTTTTATGTAGGTCCTTTTCAGTGATTAATTAGTGATGTTAGTGCTGAAATATTTTTCAATTACAGTTTTTGTGGCTTTGTATAATCTCTTTCTCACTAGGTTAGTGAGAAAGGATAGAATTCTAAATGTTTCTGTGTGCTCGCACTAGGAGAAGTTGGATAGCAGACAAAAATTGGAGCTGGTTGTGGTTTGGTTTTACTGTCAGGTAAGGTATTTTACAATGAGTTGCAAGGAGCTAATTTTAAGTGCAGCAGGTTCATAGAATATAACTAATTACCGCAGCTTTTGCTTTTCTGTCTGCCTGGAAGAGGGAGATGTATCTTGAGAATTTACCACTTCCAGAAAATGTACATTGTACTGCAATTTTTCGCTGAAGTGATTACTAGGAGTAGAAATGTTCTGAATTGAACAAGATGCTCTTTGAAACAACCAGACCTGGTGGTGGTTTCTGTTTCCCTACTAGAAAGCTCAGAGATCTGATAAAAATTGTGAAATAAATTAATGAGGTTCCATTAATGTACCTGGTAAAACTATTCCATGACACATATATAGCTTTACTTTGCTAGTCTTTTATAACCCTTCTGCAATGTTTTGCTTTCTGACACTTTTTATCTGTAAACATATTTAATTCATAAAGCTTTCAAGAATGTTCTTTGGAAAAACTACTGCAAATATTTTTGATGTGGTAAACTTCTGCTATATTATCAAGAGACTGTTTTGATGCTTTGGGGTGCAATTGTTTTAACATAATTCACATTCTGTATTTTCTTTCCTTTCTCCTCAGTGTGTTTTGGCATGTTTTTATACCTGGAGATGTTGCTACTTAAATGCACATTCTTTCAACTTCAGGTTGGAAAGTGTCTGAGAATGGTCTTTCCATGACTTTCTAGTCTTTTATCAACAGATTCTTAGTCACCTGCAGAGTTCCCACACTCTAAATTTCTTTCAGAAAAGATCTATAGAGCCCACTTCCTAACTATGTTCCCTCTGCTAGGTCGAGTGCCCTAAAAGTCTGTTCTCTCTCCATGGCAGTGTTTTCCTCAACATACTTATGGCTGGCATGCTGCTAACAGATCTGGGAGCTGTTAGCCACAGGCACCCGAAGATCTCAGCCCTACAAGCCTGTCAGTCCCACCAAGATTTGGATAAGCACAGAATTGTGCTTAATTGACTTCCCGGTAATGCATAGACTGGATTCACTTGACTATGGATCATGGCACAGAAGCCATGAGAAACTATGAAGTTCCCTGGAGTTCAGAAGCATCTCAGAGGTATGAAGTCGTGACTCTGGCTCTGGGGTCCTGTCTACTGACTTAGTGGCCACACTTCATATTGATGTGGTTCTGTAGCAGCCTGTAGATTAGGTTTGCTAAATAGGAAGCTGGATAACATAGCAAGGGGAAGACTTGGTGTGTTCGTGTTGTCAAGGCACCTAACAACTCTGAAGTAAGATATTTGCATGTAATTGTTCTCTTATTTTGTACCAAAATGTGCCCTTAAAATACTATCTTCGGATGTTCGATAATGCTCCATCCATGATTCAGTCTTTCAATTTTTTTAAAGTAAAAAGAGGTAATTTGAAGGTAAATATTGTAGGAGTAGTAGACTAATGATCTATTATGTATATGAAAAGCAGCAACAGTATAAAAAAGAAAGGAAAATGTCTTCAGTGGGTCCTCATGTACACAAACCAGCTTCATCTTGCAACAAATGTTGGGTTAATTTGTGTTTCAAAAATATCACACTTAGAGATGGAAGACTGGAAGTTTTACTTATTGGGTAGTTCTGTTGTTGAGTGTTCACTGGGTCAAAAAAAAAAGTATTTTGAATGAATTAGGAAAAAATCACAGCAAAGCGATTTGCACAACTGAGGATCCTAACTTGGGGAGAGGATGGGAAGCACAGAAATGCCTGAAAGTGATAGGTTGAATTAGGGCCTTGTGTAAGCTGTGTTTTGAAAGTGTAGAGAAGTTGAGGGCTGGTGAACAGAAGAACAGATGAGTTAGCTTAAATTCAAACTCCTGGGCCTGATGAAATAAACCAGCCTGTAGGACAAAAGTAAGCCTGTAGTTTCTGTATGTGTAGGCTACTGGATAACTGTGAACTATAGAATTTCTTGTTGTCTCTGAGCACAGAACTAATGCACAGATACAATTCCCCATGACAAGTGCTAAAACATGTATACATTTAAAGAGTCAACTGACCACGGTTGATCTGATGTGAACATGTTAGTGTCAAAATGGTGTTGCTGAAAAAAGTCTGCTCTGCGAATTAGTGATTATATCATTTTTTGGTTGACTGTACAGAAATAAATAGTCTTATTAATGAAACTTTGTTGAAGTCAGTGAAGTCCAACAGCTGCAGAGACTCTTTACATTATGACACCAATCTTACATGAAATGGCTAAGGCTGGAAGAATTTCTTAATGGAAATCACTACAGAAAAGGAGAATATTTCTGTTCAGGTGGTTTGTTTAATCAAGAGAGAGCACACAGTGAATAGTTCTGTGTTTCCTGGCAAGTACTTACAGTGGTGACTTAATTATTGTATTATCATAGGCATCTGACCAAAGAATTTGGCAGCTGAAAGAATACAGACAAAAAACCACAATACAAAAAGATTATCTCTGGAAAGCCTCTTTCTTCATTGTGAGGTTTGACTTCAGAACATCAGTTGAGCATAAAGGTTATAGCAGTGGAGAGACTTGTCTGGTGTCAACAAAGTGTCGGCAGACAAATCCCCATGAAGTATCATGTCCTGAAAAGCAGAGCTTGTCTTTGTATGAGTAACGGGTGTGCTTTGGTTCTTCTTTTGAACTCATTGATAACAAGTCCTCTCTGTTCCTTGATTACTTGTGTGCAGACAGGTCCCAGTGAAATATGAAGTAAGTAGAACTCCTTTTGACTAGCAGTAGCATAACTGAGTCACAATTAGCAATATTTTGGATAATTATCTTCTGTGCTAGAGAATACTGTGATTGCATTTGCAAGAGTGCTAGCTAGTAGAATCCTTTTAAACTCTGAGTGCATAAATACTTGGTAGTCTCTCGAGAAACAAGCATCAAAGTGTTTGAAAGAGGATTTTATTAATGTACGTCAATTCAGAATCATTCAGAAATTAAATTCCCTGTCTGGGTGGTATGCTTGTTGTCTGTCATCAAATAATTTGGGTTTGATTGAGGAAGCACTTGTTGAAATTGTAATTCAGTCAGTGGGCTACTTACGTTCCTAGAATTATGGCTGCGCATAAATAATTGCAGGATCAGCACCTGAATTCATTAATGTAGAACCATATTGTTATTTGCCTGTTTAGTTTTTCATAGTAAGTCTCTAATCACTGTTTCCTGTGTTTGCATTGGAATGCATATGAGAGTCAGAATTCTATATACAATGTATATTCTTAAATAATAAAATTATATATCCTCCATTTATACATTAACAACGATATGAACACTTTTCACTCCCTAACATATTTATTCTCTCCCAGCATTGGAAACATAGGAGAAGGCTTATGAGAGACAAAGAGCTGAGGAAATGAGACACTGAAGATCAGATTCTGATTTTTAAATATCTATCTACCATTAATTTTGATTACATAAGTAAATTTATACATCTGGATACAGAGAGACTCTGACTGAAGAAGGAATTATACCAAGATCTCTTTTAGGCACGCTGTAGTATTTGGATGGCTATTCCTCCAAGTAGCTGCCATAATCTTATTTCTATTTTAAGAGGTCATTCCACAAATTAACGTGTTCTGTTGAATGTTGTAATTTTCAAACTTGTGCACATATGAATGTAGAATTTTAGAAATCTTAAAGGAAATCTACCTCATGATTTATAGCACCTGTTGCTTCTCTTCTTCCCTAAAATGTTTTGTTTGTGGCCTTTTTCTTGAAGAAATTATTCCATTTACAAAGATGTACAGGGAATTTAGATAGATCCTCATCCATCATTATTATGGGAAATATATTTCTCACTACAATTAGGGAACACAGTAAGATTCAGAGTTTTTTACTTCTCAGTCATTAATTTCTAATATCTAATCCCAAACTTAGAGTAAGAATTCTCTAAACTGATTGCACCAAGCCATGTAGTACTGGAAAATGACCTGACATTTGAGTCACATAATAAGCAAGTTTTACGCTTCTCTGTTCACAAATGGTAGATACACCACTGTCATTTGGACACTGGCTGAGAATCATGGTGAAGAAGTGTGCTAGCTAGTGAGTCTGGGCAAGTGTTATTTTACAGGTCCAAAAGAGTAATGTGTTAAACCCCTTTTAATATTTTAAAATTATATATTCTCTTGTGACAGCCATTTTATTTAGAAGTGTAAGGTAATAGTCTTCTTCCAGTACTCCTTCCTTGCTCCCTCTGGCCCTGCCATAACATGCTGTATCAACCATATTAGCCCATGAGTTTTAGCAAACTGAGATTGTGGTCCCCGTACTATCCTGGTTCTCCAACAAGGGATGGAGAGTATAATAACAACAGTAAAAATATCTAATGAAATAGTCCACTAAGGACAACAGAGTCTCTTTTAATCTGCTTTTTGAGTTACATGTAGCTGGCAATTCTGAACTCTTTTCTTTCAACCCTGAACTAAGCCCTAACTGGAACTATAGACTAGGAACTGCACTCCATTTACAGAGCCAGTAATTCACAGTGGAAAACTCTGCAGTCCTGGTTTCCTTTGACAACCCTCTAAATCTAACTCAGTGCTTTCTTTAGTCTTTATTTGTAAGTCTAACCCTGAGGAGCTGATCAGCAGGCCAGGAGACCCCAGCCATAAGCCTTCTGTTTCTATACAGGAGTGTTCTTCAATCAGCCCTTGTATTTGGTAGCCCCTTTGGAGTCCATTTGGAGCCCCACTCCAGTTACAGTGCTGCACTTCTGAACTCTAAAGTCTGATCGTTTCCTGGAACCTAGCCAGGAATTCCGCTCCATCTAGATACTTGACATTCTTTGAAGGAGAATAGCTTTTGCAGCCTGCACAAGTTTAATGTTAGTTAGAAACTTTGTAAGAGTACCTGACAGCTCCATTGCAGTGGTGTCAGCCTGCATTTTAGGGGATGGGTGCTTGGTGTCAATATGTGTAAAGCTGTGTATGGGGCGAAAAGCTCAAACACGTCAGTTTCTGGAGTGCAAACATGTTCATGTTCCTTGAAGACTTTCCAGATGGTTATCAGACACTATTCTGAAGCGTAGTGGGCTGCTGCTGCACGCTAACTATATAGCAGTGTTGTAAATGCTGGCAGGTATGTTGTGTGACGTTGAGTGAGGAAGGTATCTTTTGTTCTGTCTATAGTTTATGGTTCATGGACAGACCAACAGGAAAAGCAGGTAGCAATTGAAGCTCATGAACTGGTAACCAAAGGTAAAGAACTCTTTTCTGCATTGCAGAAATATTATTTTGTGAGAAATGTTGCAAGACAGTTTACTAACTCCAGTCCCGATCTATGGTAATAAACTTAGTTGCTACAAATTTTGGTGATAGAGTGTAAACTAATTTACCCCATGGAAGTGTAGCAATAAATATTGACTAAATTAAATTTTGAACACCGATGTAGTGAAAAGGAACTTTTAGCCAGCAGCTATGAGGTCTGTGAACTACACTGATGATTGAAGCAATCGTTCTGTCAATTACGTGTTCTAGCAGCTTGGCCTATGTTTATTTCTGCATGTTGGGTGTAAGTAAATATGTCAATGAAAGTAGTGTTCTAATGAAATGCAATGAAGCAAAATCTGATAGATTTTGTTTAATCTTTTAGCAGAGACATTGATGTGTTTGGTCTAATTATAAGTTACCTAGTGGAGAGGGTATTATCTTCTGTGAATTTTCTGTTCCAATGGAAAAGTCAGAACACAGATTTACATATAAAATCAGCATGAACATTGCTCTGGAGAAAAAATAGAAAAAAGACTCCAGTGCAACTTATGTTCCATGTGAACTTTAGTTTGAAGATTCAAACAGCATGATATTGCAATTTGACCTGATGTTTAAGGGCTGGAATCCTTCATTTTTGGGGAATGGAGAAATTACTTGAAAGTAGTAGTCTAATAGGCATAGGATGTGTAATAGAATACCAATGCCCATTTAATAGAAACACCAAAAATTCATTAATAGAGAAATAGGATCATAGAATACAAAAATCTTCAGTTAACTGCCTAGAGAAGTCAAAAGCATGATGCATTATGTTAGATTTCATAGTTTGTGATGGCAGCTAAGGTTTGCTTTTTTTGGCATTTCTTTCTCCTGAACTCTTCTGACTGTTTCTGTGCATGACAAGCTAATTATCCGTTTCAGCTGGGTATACTTGCACACAGTGCAAATTCAGTTGTGATAAATTTCTAGACAACTCATTTTTATAGTAAGGCTGAATCATGACTGTAATCCCCTAAATATGTCTTTGAAATACCATGTTGGTAATTAACACTGGAAAGTAAGCAGCAGTCTCAGTGGGAGACTGAGGAGTGATTTTTATTTCTGTAGCGTTTATAAATGACAGTAGTAGTACCAGTACCGATAATAGGGTGAAAAATTACTGGAATGGGAGAGTAAAGTAACATAGCAGAGGGAGTAGCAAAGTGGAAAAAATAATCCAGATAGAAGCAATTTTTAGAAGATTAATGGAATACAGTGGTGAAAACTGAGCCTGGTTTTGTGGAATGCCTCACTAGTAGTAGTCAGGA
>NW_010391202.1:33399-69635 GCF_000710305.1 Buceros rhinoceros silvestris | reverse complement strand
AGGAATGCCTCAGTTAGTAGTACCACAGTAATTAAAACTTAGGGCAAACTATAAAGTTCTGCCATCCAAAAGGTCCAGCTGGGTGATGAGGAAACTAAAATCCTGACAAATACGATCACAGAGGGAACCTTGCTGTCATATGCAAAGTTGGCATAGTAAGTTTTTCACAAGTGGAGCCCTGAAGCCCTTTATGAGAGTGAGCCTGAGGAATGTCTTCAAATCATGTACTGAGCATTTGGAAAATTTATCAGAAGGATGCACATATGAAAACCAAAACAAAAAAAAAATTAGTTTACTCTAGACCTGTTCCTACTATAACTGTAGGTTTTTAACCTGCATGAACCTGTGTCACCTAACTTTCTCAAGCACACTACATGTAATCTGTAAAGAATTGCATGTCCAAATGTAACTAGCCACCAAGTGAAACCCCTGCAAACTGGAGTCAAGTGATGTTTGTTACGCTGCTGCGTAGAGGGAACTGCACAATCTCAACAGCAACAAGGTATGGTTGAAGTTACATTGTACAAAGCTGCCATTTAAATAAGCAAGATTCAGTAGTCAAAGTTTTTATCAACATAGAGGTAACACAGATTTGTCATTTTGATTTGGAGTTGAAATCTGGTTTCCTGCCTTTTGCATATATAGATTAAATCCTGCCTTTTAAAAATTATTCTATTCTTACCTAGCTTCTACTTATATTCTTCAGCTAAACAGTTTTTTTCCTTGTGTGTATGCACTTTATTTCATCTCTTAATAGAGTTTTTCCTCATATATGTGTAGTAATGTGAAACAGTAATGAACAGATTTATGAATAGGTAAGTTAGATGATGATTGGTTTGTTGACAAAGAAAGGATTCATAATTTATAGAAGTGTGACCTGTTTTCACAGAAGAGAATCGGATACAATAATATCCATTTTTCAGCCCTTCTGTGTCATTCTGGAACTTAAACCAACTATTGTTGACCTGTTATCTTTGATTATTGCTGTAATGTAATGCTGACAGTCGGAGGTAGGACATTTATAGAAGAATGTAAAACTAAGAGAAATGCTGAAATTTCTCACACCTGAGATTCCGTGGTGGAAATTTTTCCTAAGTTCTGAATAAAGGTTTAGCCTTGATCTAATTCCAAGCTACTGTTAGTGTTTGCTTTAAAGTTGAAAAATCCCGAAGTCCTTATATAAATGCACCAGCATGGCAACAAGTACAAGCACAGTGATTCTAAAAAGCTATTTCTCTCTGCTGGTTTCTATTTCCATGTGTATTTGTCCATTCTTTCTTCTTTATTCATGAAGCACTAGCTTTAGATCATATCTTCTCCCAGTATTAAAACCTGAAAGAATGCACATCTGATTATTACTCCCGAACTGTTTTGAAGAAAGAGAAATGTGCATGATTAATCTTTTTTTAATCTTTTTTTCCTGTTGTTGGGTTTAGAAGACCCTGAACTGTGATCCACTTATCTCTTTTTTGTTGTTGTTTAAGATTTTTGGGAGTGCTTAAATAACCGTTTTTGGTTTCAACTGTCTCAAGGAAGGTTAAATTTCCTTTCCTTCTCATATTGACACTCTGGGCGTAAATTATTTCCTTTGAGACAGCTTGAGCGACGTTTTGTCTAGGAGAAATTTCATGCATGTCTATCAGGGGGCTTTTCTTTTTTTGAAGGCTGAAGGGAGGGCTGAAAGCTTGGCCATATATTTAAAATAGCATAGTTCTATTGTGCATTAAGAACAACTGTCTATTCCAACTCAAGATATAATAGAGTGCTTGAATAGAGATTTTTCTGGGGAAAGGAAAAATACAAAATTATTATTGCTAAATGAAATATTACCTCTTATGGCACATAACTGGATATCTTATAATGACTTTAGTCTTTATTTAAACAACTGTATGATCCTTGTGATTATGCATAAATCTTCAAAATGTGAATCACTGATGTAATGTGCTTTGTCTGAATCTGTAAACTATTGAATAATAGCTGCATGATAGCAGAGGCTGACTTGAATAATAGCTGCATGATAGCAGATGCTGACTTACAGCCTCAATGACTTTAGTATCAGTAGGACTGTTTAATTGCTGCTAACTTACAGGAAAGTAGAGGATTGATCATACTGCAGGCTTACAAAATACCTAAGGAGTGTTTTCTTGCAGCACTCCTGATGAAGCCAGGTGGAATACCACTTCCTTCATCATGAAATGTGGAGATAAGAAGAGCTCGAGCTAAAGTGTTTCAATGAGGGAGACTTACGTCTCTATTCTTGAGAGCTCATAACAGATACACAATTGTAAATAATTCTTATTTTGCCAGCTCAGGTGATGATATCATGGGTGATCATCTTTTTATTGATTCTTCCCTTAAATACTTGTGAAGGGATAGACCTTTTTATTTTTTACCTGGTCTACAAGGATTATTCCATTGTTTTCAGCCCCGTTAGTCAAATTGTTAGAAGCCAAGAGGCATTTCAATAGTACTGAAATCTGAATTCCTGTTTAAAATAAAGCTTTGTGTCTTAAGGACTACTTACTGGTACATGTCAAATCCCACCCCCCAAAATTTGCTATGAGCTATTTTTTATTCTTGTAACATTTTCAGTAGGTAAGGACAGATATTGGGCTACTAATGGAAACTACAGTGGCTTAGCTGAAATCCACAGCAGCACCAATTTTTACCTTGCCTATCAGCTTTCACTACAAATCTTAATAGTTATAAATAGGGTTACTTTATGTGATTTTATTATTGTTGCCTAGCTGGGCAACAGGACTGTTCTTAATAGTATAGGCAGGAATGCTTCCCACTGACAATTTAATCTGTGAAAATAATGAGTCTAACTGCCTCTGTAAATACAAGGAAAGGTTAGTAGATAAACTATCTTTATAACTAGAGGTTTGAATTAGTGCTTGCATGTGGATCCTGACAGAAGGCATGTAGTCTACACCCTTTGTAAATTAATACGGCGCCTGCTCACATCTCAAAGGCATTCAGTGGGATTTTATTCAAAAGTAGCTTAATAGAAAAACTCCTTCAAAATTAAAAGTTCATCCACTATGGAAAGACAACACAAAGCCTAAAAGCTCCTGGCAGAGTTGGTAATCTAAAAATAAGACCAAAGTTGATAAATTAAAAAATAAAAAGTATATTGACTTTTCAGATTCCTGATATGACCGAAGGAAAACAGTCTTCACAAAAAGAAAGCAGAGAGGAAGACAGGTAACTTCTAAGTCATTAATCTCAGTTCCTTCCAAATATGACCTTCAGGCTTAAAAAAATCCATGTCTGAAAACTCTCCCCTCCACATCACTCTCACAAGCATCAGGAAATAAATTCCATTAATGATAGTTTCCACACGAAACAGGGCTGCTTCTAAGCTGTTTCTTGCTGCTTCTACAGGGACTCTGGAATTAAGTTGTTTTTCAAGTGTATATTTGGGTAAGAGAATGGGGGTGGAGGAGTTGAGCACAACAGAGCTGTTACCCAAAGTCCTGGATGAGTAAGGAGAAAGTGGTTAGATTCCTACCTCTGATAGTGACATCAGGCTCAATGTAGACTGGGGCACTCTGCAATCTCACATGCCTGGCGAATAGAGGGGGGGGAAAAAAGAACCTGCAGCACTGCAAAGTAGCATACCAATCTGTGATCCTGCTGCCATTAACAGGGTTTTGAATGGATCCTATGAGGCCACTGCTGTTCAGGCAGTTATATATCCTTTACTGCGTATTTGCCTGATTACTTTCTTATTTTTCTTTTTATCCCCTTTTTTCTTTTTCTTACACTAGTATGTATGTGGTCCTGGCTTTGATCCCTGCATCCTTTTTTAATTTTTGTTTTCAGGCTACTTCACCAGCATAGAAGAGAACACAGTTTACTTGTTGAAACCTATGCTGGTAACACAGTAACTTCCCAGCAGATTCTTCTCGTGAATGTCAGCAGGGAGTTCTGCATAACAAACTATTCTGAGTTCACTTTTTATTTTCAGCCGTTTTTCTATTGGCTTTGCATCTGTAAATAGCAATTGATCAAGGGTCAGAACCATGGTAACTGACCTTATGAAATGAGTTCCAAATGTTTTCTGCTTTTTTTTCTTTTGGATCTGAAAGTAGAACTCAATGCTAGTTCATATTAATTTGGGAGATCTAGAAATTTATTCTGTCTTCTAAGATGCAAAATCAATCTGGGAATGAAAGAGGATTTATCCTTTTCAAATGTGTAGTAGTTTCTGTCCACTCAGCCTAAAACATGGGTCAAATAACTTAAGCCAGGCAATATGGCTACTGCAGAAGCAAACAGGCATATACACAAAATTGTCCACAATCAAGCATCGAGCCTTAAAATTAACGTGGATAATGTATTGACTTCTTAGTGTAGACTCTGCCCTCAAACACCACCACCACTCCACACACCCCCTAAACAAACAAAATGATCCCCCAACCAGTGAATTATTGTTGACTCGAATTTGATTTGCTATCCTCTATAAACTATTATTTAGGTAATTGCTAGTACTCATGACAAGTGTCAATATAGAACATAATTTTCTGTTCATCAGTTAGTATTGATGACATGCTAGTCATGCAACAGCAATAACTCTGATTATCTGAAACGTTTATTGCCATAGTGAACAGAAAGGATCTTTAGCAGGTGGAAGGAGTTAATTGTATTTGGATATGGCTCAGGGCATAACACAAAGGCTACCTCTGTAAGAACTTGTCACATCTTCTATCTGTTTATAAACCTTCAGAGTAATGATCATATCAGAAATACATGTGGTTGCATAAACTAACAACTGAAATAGTCTCAGTTGAAACTACTGAAGAAATTCTTCTGAGAATTTACATCAGTATGTCTCAAGAATAATTTCAAATCACTGCATAAGTTAGTAAAAGACAAAGGTACTGCCAAATATTTAATTTTGTGTAATAGATAGCTTAAATCTCTTTTCTAATTAGGTCTCTGATACTGTTTCTTGAAACTATCTAATGATTTTCTCAGAGTCAAATGAACTGACCAGTGCTGTGGTGGTGACCAAGCTGTTTTCTTCAGGTGAAGTCCAGAGATTTTTGCATATGAGGGTGCTGAAGGGTAAGAAAAGAGATAATTTATATTGTTAACAGAATGAATTCCTTCTCTGCAGCCTGACTTTTAATATGCATAGTTTTTTAAGGCTAACACACCATTCTTGAAAATACCATAAAGTATTAATTTGACAGATTGCTAACATTTTTGGGAAGGATACTTCACTCACAGGAGGAAATGCTTCATAAAATTCCATGGGGTTTGCTATTCAATAAACAGGTTTAGAAATCCATGGGAATTCTCTCTTCTTAGAAGGTCTGGAAATGGGCACTCAGGGCAGCGGAATAAAGAGGTAACAAATATTCCCAGAATCTTGCAAATAAATTAAAACCCATGGAAGCTCTCCCAGTAGAGTCTACCTCAATAACTTTTTCACTCTGCGGTCAGGAGCAGCTCTGCAGAACTTACATTAAAATGGTGTAACAAGTGAGAAGGAAAATTTAACTGCTGCTTTCCTTAGAGTCTCCTCAGAAGGTAAAAACTGGAGTATCAGGTTGAATTTCTGTAATTGAAACATACTTTGTACAGCTATGCCCATTTATGCGATCTGTTTTGTTGCATTTTTTAAACCTCTTTTCTCAATATAAATTTATTATACAGTAAATTTTACTTTTTAAAGGAAAGCAACAACTTAACATGTCTGCTGCAGATAGAAATATCACATAAAAAGGAATCTGTGTTGTTAATGTAAAACTGCAGTGGAAATGTTCTGTATTTTTGCTCTGAGTGTTGCTCCCATGGCTCTACTCTCTTAGCATTTTTAGACTTACAGTGAAAATTAAACATATGAAAAGTTCTTTGCTTACCACTTAGATTTTTTTCTTCAGAAAAGCCAGTTAATCAGTATTTGAATCTCTTTGAATATCTCTTTCTTTCTTTGAAAATACGAACAAAATAAATGTCCAGCTTATAGCTGGTCCTTACAGTCACATAATTTGTTCTCGGAATACTTTGGAAACTCTGAATTTGGGCTTTTGGTATTTTCCTTCAGAAGAGAAATAGATGAGACCATCATCTCTAACAGTGGAACATGAAATGTGCTATGTCTTCTAATGGCTATGGACCATGTAGAGTAGCTTAGGCAGAGGAAGCGATGGTTCTAGTGCATAACAGTATGCTGCGTTCTCTCCAGGATCCCTCCCGAGTTGTTGCTTTTCTTACGTCTACCTATTGCCAAGGTGTTTTTATTTGCAGATTTGAACTCAGTGTGAATAGGACTCCCAATCTGGGAATTTAACAGGCGTGACTTTTCAAATATGGTGTTTACGAAGAAGATGGTGCAAGTAAGAAAGTGGGAATATAGACTTCATAAAGCTAAGAGGCAGGCTACTGATTTTGGATAGCGTAAGAGCAACTGTTTTATAGTTGTTGGATAAGGATTTTTTTCTGATCTGCCTTTGAATGTAAATGTATCAGTTTAGCCTTTAGACACTAATTCGTATAAACTAGAAATTATATTTTTGAATAATAAAACTTGACAATAGATGAATCATAGGGATTAAAGCTAAGGTTTTTAAATGATAAAATTTAAAATTATAGACTGGAAATTGCAATTTTCATAGACAACTGTTCTGAATGTTTTCAAATGCAATTTATGCAGAAAAAACTATGGATGTTCAAACAAAGTAATTCAAATATATTCAGAATTAATCAGAATACAGAATGACAGTATCTTAAAGTAACTCAGTTACCAACTGATCTAATTTAGTGTGAATCTAAATAACTCCCCTGAGGACAAGAGCTCATATTCCAGAAGACAGAGTAGTTTTCTATTTTTATTTAGCAATGCATGTATAAGTCAATTTTTCCTTGCCCCTTTTTGTGCTCACATAAAAGAGTATTTCCATAAAACTGGTTTCCAGTGAGAAGAATAAAGTGAGATAATAATGTCTCTTTCAAAAGCATTTATTGATTGTAGGCTATATTATATAATTGTTGGGAATAGTAAAACAGAAGCCTTTTCACCTGTTTAAATAGAATCAATGGAATAGAAATCACCATAGTCTGGTTTCACTCTAGTCTCTTCGTGGTCTAAATGATGATTGGTACAAGGACAAGTCTCGTACAGTCAAACTGGGATGCACCAGAAAACAAAAGGAGTCCTTGTTTCTTGAGTGTAAGATAATGCTAAGAGAAGACAGAATTCCCACAGGAGTTCACTGAGTGGGGACTGACCAGCAAAAGGCAGTGTGTCACTGTAGAACAAGTGTTATTTAGTGACTGCCTCAAGCTTTTAATGGTTAAAGTAAAACAACTCCGTCTTTGAAACCCAAAACTTTGTAGCTCTCTGCCAGATAGAGACTGGCACTGTGTACTGGTTCTGGCTGGGGTAGGTAGTTTTCTTCGCAGCAGCTGGTACGGGGCTGTGTTTTGGATCTGTGCTGAAAGCAGCGGTGGTAACACAGGAATGTTTCAACCCCTGCTGTTGGCATATGAAAAGTGTTGTGTTGGTTTTGGCTGGGATAGAGTTAATTTTCTTCATAGGAGCTCGTACGAAGCGATGGTTTGGATTTGTGCTGAAAACTGTTGATAACGCAGGGATGTTTTAGCTGTCGCTGACCAGTGCTTGCACAGAGCCAAGGCCTTTTCTGCTTCTCACCCCGGCTGACCAGTGAGTAGGCTGGGGGTGTGTGAGAAGGTGGGAGGAGACACAGCTAGGTCGGCTGATCCCAACTGACCAAAGGGATATCCCATACCATACGATGTCACTCTTAAAATGTAAAGCTTGGGGGAGAAGGAATGGGGGCAGCCATTCAGTGATGGCATTTGTCTTCCCAAGTAACTGTTACATGTGATGGAGACCTAGTGCCCTGGGGATGGCTGAACTCTTGCCTGCTGATGGGAAGCAGTGAGTGAATGCCTTGGTTTGATTTGCTCTTGCATGCACAGCTTTTGCTTTACTTACTAAACTGTCTTTAACTCAACTCACAATTTTTTGCACTTTTACCCTTCCAATTCTCTCCCTCATCTTGCTGTGGGGGAGTGAATGAGCAGCAACGGTGCTTAGCTTAATTTGAAACAGATACTGCATTTTCTATGACAGGTTGTAATATCCTGCATAATCTAGTAGTATGGATGGATGTAAATTATAAGAATAATGTAGTGTGATGTACTCATACAAAACAAAACCACAAACTCATATCGTTAGAGTCTAGCTGACTAGAGGGAGTATCTTCAGGGCTTTTCCAGTCCTCTGTGTTTGATTAACTCAAACATGGTGCATAGTAAGATATCAGTAGATTAGATGAGTTTACATTCTTCTAGGATTAAATGTTTGATTAATTAATCAAATTGCAGCTATTTGAAGAATTTTCTTTCCGAACCGATGTTGGTGTTTGGATGACTCTCTCTTACATCCACTTATGCAATTAAATAGTTGAAAAGATTTGATCATCTTTTATTCTTAAAGATAGCCCTTGCCACTCTTTACTCCACATTTGTACACGTGGATTCAGTCTTCTGTTACTTTGAGATAGACTAACTGAAAGGGAGAATTTGTGTGAAGATGCTGATGAGAAAGGCTAGGATAACTCTTACATCATTTGCTCCATGAAATCTCAAAATTGAGACTTAAATTTCAGTGAACATGCAGTCTTAGTTTGATATTTAAAGTGGAAACATAATTACTGAGGTTATCACACATAAGAGAAAATGTTAAATATAATCTTCAGAAAACATTATTCTAATCTGAAGGTTCCGTGGTTATAAAACTGTCTTTCTGTGTTTCTAAAAGGCTAAGTTGCATGAACTATAAACAATTAAACCCAGTTATTTCCTGGAACCTTACTACCATATGGTTGTTTGTCAGTAACAGTGGTTTACTGCTAGTAGATAGGCTGATGATGTTCTCACAAATACTGATGGATGTTGTTCCATCAATACAGATGCGCAATCAATGCATCAATGCACAAATGCAGATGGATGTTGTTAAGCATAGCTGTAATGTTTGGGAATGTGGGGGAAGCTGTTGGAGAGGTGCAGTATTAACGTGGATAGAAGCATAAAATGACATATAACTACTCCTGCTTCGTGGCTGTAAGATAATTACTGATAATGAAGTTTAACAACGGGGGTTTTTTTCATTAAAATTGATAGTGTATGTGGAAGAAGATTGGTTTGGTTATATGCAAATGGAAATTTGCTGCAGATTTAGTGCACTGCAAATAAGAGATTGCACTATGTTTATGTTATTGTACCACCCATCTTGCAAACTTCAGACATGCATTTTCTTTGTGGCCAGATTGTGCACTTGCAGAATCCTGAAAAAGGTGACTCTACAGAGCTGCTACTTTGTAATTTCTGATTCTGTCACAGGCCACCCAGCCCGGATCAAGAGACGGATGAAATACTCTATAAGCAGCTGGGAGAAGTCCCACAATTGCTACCACTTGTTCTTGTGGGGAACTTCAACTTACCAGATGTCTGCTGGAAACACATTAGAGGCAGGGAGGAAACGGGAGTGTCCTGGATTGTGTGGAAGACAACTTCCTGACACAACTGGTGAGGGAGCCAACTAGGGAAGGCTCCCTGCTACGCCTGTTGTTTGCTAACAGAGAAGGGCTGGTTGGAGTCCATTTTGGCAAGTGATCATGAGAGGGTAGAGTTTTCAACTCTTGAGAAAGTAGGGAGAGGGGTCAACAGAACTGACACCTTGGATTTCTGAAGTGCAGACTTTGGTCTGTTAAGGAGACTGATTGACAGAATTCTTTGGGAGGCAGCCCTGAAGAGCAAAGAAGTCCAGGAAGACTGGACATTCTTCAGGAAGGAAACCTTTGCGGGAGGGGCCTGGATTGTGTGGAAGACAACTTCCTGACACAACTGGTGAGGGAGCCAACTAGGGAAGGCTCCCTGCTACGCCTGTTGTTTGCTAACAGAGAAGGGCTGGTTGGAGTCCATTTTGGCAAGTGATCATGAGAGGGTAGAGTTTTCAACTCTTGAGAAAGTAGGGAGAGGGGTCAACAGAACTGACACCTTGGATTTCTGAAGTGCAGACTTTGGTCTGTTAAGGAGACTGATTGACAGAATTCTTTGGGAGGCAGCCCTGAAGAGCAAAGAAGTCCAGGAAGACTGGACATTCTTCAGGAAGGAAACCTTTAATGCAGGGGAGCAGGCAGTCCCATTGTGCTGAAAGATGAACCAGCAGGGAAGAGCAGCAGCCTGGCTAAACAGAGAGCTTTGGCTGGAACTCGGGAAGAAAAGGAAAGTCTATGGCCTGTGGAAGAGGGAGCAGGCCACTCTGGAGGATTACAAGGATTTCATAAGGCTATTCAGGGTGAAAATTAGAAAGGCAAAAGCCCGAAAGATAACTTAATCTACTGCTGTAAAAGTCAATTGAAATATTTCTATAAATACATTTGTAGCAAAAGGAGGGCTAAGGAGACTCTCCATCCTCTACTGAATGTGGGAGGGAAACATAGTGACAAAGGCAGAAGTACTGAATGCCTTCTTTGCCTCAGTCTTTAAGAGCAAGACCCATGGTTCTCTGAGTGCCCAGCCCCCTTCTGAGCTGGAAGACAGATGGGGAGCAGAATGAAGTCCCCATAGTCCAAGAGGAAATGGTCAGTGACCTATTGTACCACTTAGATGCGCACGAGTCTATGGGGCCGGATGGGATCTTCCCAAGGGTACTGAGAGAGCTGGCAGAAGTGCTCACCAGGCCACTTACTATCATTTACTAGCAGGCCTGTCTAACTGGGGAGGTCCCAGTTGACTGGAGGTTAACAAATGTGATACCTATCTACAAGAATGGCTGGAAGGAGGATCCAAGGAACTACAGGGAACACTGCAACACTGTAAACTTTGGGCAGTGTGGCTTGAAAGCTGCCCAGCAGAAAAAGGTCTGGGAGTATTGGTCAACAGCCAACTGAAGATGAGCCAGGAGTGTGCCTGGGTGGTCAAGAAGGCCGACAGCATCCTGGCTTGTATCGGCAATAGTGTGGCCAGCAGGAGTAGGGAAGTGGTTGTTCCCTGTAGTCAGCATGGTGAGGCCGCGCCTTGAATGCTGTGTTCAGTTTCAGGCTCCTCACTACGAGAAGGACATTGAGGTGCTGGAGTGCGTCCAGAGAAGGGCAACAAAGTTGGTGAAGGGTCTGGAGAGCAAGTCTTACAAGGAGTGGGTGAAGGAACTGGGGTTGTTTAGCCTGGAGATTAGGCTGAGGGGAGACCTTATCACTCCTGAAAGGAGGTTGTCACAAGGTTGGTGTGGGTATTGAACTCTTCTCCCAAGTAACGAGCAATAGGATGAAAGGAAATGACTTCAGGTTGTGCCAGGGTAGGTTTAGGCTGAATATTAGGAAAAATTTCTTTACAGAAAGGGTTGTGAAGCATTAGAACAGGCTGCCCAGTGAAGTGATGGAGTCACCATCCGTGGAGGTTAAAGACATACAGAAGTGGTAATGAGGGATATAATCTGGTGGTGACTTGTCACTGCTGGGTTAATGGTTAGACTTGATTTTAAAAGTTCTATTCTATGGTTCTATGTAAAATTGCAGTAAGTCATCCACACACAGTGCAGGAATTACCATAATTGGATGCAGAGTTATGTAGTCAGGTGTTTTAAAGGACTGATCAATAGTCTTTTTTCAAAAATATAACAACACAGTTCTGCCTGGATTTATCACCAATCTATCTGTAAGCTAGTTGCATAACTTATGTGAAGGTTAGTTGATAGACAACTTTATGGAGGCAGGAGAAATTTAAGGTGTTACTGGACGCTGCTTACAAGAAGTAGACTGCCGTTCAGCAGAGAATGCTTATGTCTACATTAGCAATGAGATTTGTAGAGCCACATTGCTGGTGCTGAGGACTTTACATTCATGCTTTGCTTTTAAGCAGGTGGGGGCTACTTGGGAGTAGGTTTAATCTAGTCCTGTTGATGGAATGTCTGCTAGTCTTTGGACAGTGTCTTTGGGTTGATCTCCTGGAATATAAAACTAAGACCATTTGGAGGTGTCATCTGAAGTGTTGGCTGGTGGAAATGGAATGACTGAAAGATTTGTTTCAAAAGCACACTCCCAATTCAAGTGAAAACGCTTATGTAGCGTGTACGTATTCATCAATTCAAGCATCCATGAGTAAAAACTTGCTATAGTGGTGTAAGATACAAGTGCTCTGGGTGTTGTGGTGTTAGAGAAGAGCAAAGGAGAGCAGGTGTCCTAACAGCAGCTCCTTAGCACCAGGAGTCTTCAGTCCCTAAATAGGAATAATTATCATTTCTGACATCATGTCTGTCTTAATGACCTTCAATGAAAGTATCAAATCTCAGTGGTGTCTGGTGGGAGAACAAAGGAGGTACATGAAACAGAAGGAAAAGTTCTTGTTTGAATTCAGACAGGAAATTAATAAAAGGGCCTTCATGAATAAGACTGTGGTTTTTCCTAGAGCTATTGGGATGAATAAAAAATCATTAGGTTTTCTATTCAGAAAACTCCTAGGATGTCTTGTACAATGGAATGCTTTCATCTTCACATTTAAAATACATTGTAGGAACAACCCACGGAGTGCTCTAGCATTTTTTTATTGTAGGACAATGTATTTAAATTATTCTACTGTGTGCTAAAGACATGCACAGAGGTAGATAAATTCTAGATGGGTCATGTGACACATGGCAAGTTTTTGTCATGATAACTTGTTCATGTGTCTTAGTACTTAGATTAGCCTAGGAGGGTGTAATTTATGTATTTTAAATGTGCATTACTAATCAGATATAAATGTTATCGACAGATTTATAAAAAGCTTGTACACTAACTCTGTGGTTTTAAAACGTTTTCATGGAGTTCCCTTAAAATTCAAACACTTTGAAGCAAGATAAAACCAATCATTTAAAGAAGCAAAACAATTCTGTGAAAGTAATTCTAATCTGAAAGTCCATTCAATAGTATTTCTCTCAAAGTTTATCTTAAATGTGCTGTGCCCAATTAAAAAAAACTTCAGACGACAAAACAAACTGGTGTATCAAATTCCATGTCGTGAGAGAAATTGAGGCTAGGAGATAAACACAGACATGAAGAGATTTAACAGCTGAAGTGTTATCACACTTCTTTTTTCAGTGTAACAACCGGACTTTCTTCTGTTTATTAGACTTTTTCTGTTGTAGGACAATATGTATTTCAGAATTCATCAAGACCCTAGATGAGTATTGTTTGTGCTTCAGCCTTCCTGTTCATTTCCATGCTAGTCCTGATAGCTATCTCAGTATTTTCAATATTTCAGATGAATGTCTTTTTCTGAATTTCAGTCATTGTGTGCATTTCTCCATTCTTCCTCAGCTGTGTACAGATTCCACTAAGACAAACATAGGGCTGTTTAGCTTTTTCCCAGCAGAGTGTGCTTAGCTGTTTTGTTTAAATATTTAATCTTGTTTCTAACCTTAAGAGGTGGAACAAAATAGATTTTGCTATACATTTGCATAACAGTTTTGCAGACTAATTTTGATAAAGGTAACTGTGGTGCATTTCCCTGCCACATGATGATACCTTAAATGTAATACTGGAAAAATCAGATGTAATAATAGAAAAATTTCAAGGTCCTAATTCAGCAATAGTATGTGTATATGTGTATGACACCTGTAAAATATGACCTACTAATATATCCAACTCTATCTGCCAGCATGTCCAACTACCATATTTAAACATCTGTTTCATTTCTGTGTAAACAAATGCTGGCTGCCTGTGCTGTGGAATTTTGTTTCACACGTGCCAGCTGCTGACAGAGTATTTTGCAACAAAGGCTGAGGCAGTTGGAGAAAGCAGGGTCTTGCACTGGCAGGTGGTATTAGAGAGAATGCTTGGGGAAGAGGCTGTGGGTCAGGTAACAGCTTATTCCTAATTCTGCTGCAGTCACTGTAATGGGAAGAGGAAGAATCAACATATAGAGACTTTTCTTAACTTTTAACTGTCTCTGTTTCCAGACTTTGAACAACACTTTAAATGGAACAACTCTTACTAGGAAGCAGTAGAGCCCTTCTAAATTAAGAAGTGATAGATCACATACACCAGAAAAGGCTGTGGGCAAAGCAGTCTCTTCTAGTGTTCTTTATATGGATATGAATGCATGGGAGCTGAAGTTGAATTAGGGCTGATGGGAATTAGTTTACGAAGAGCCCTCACCAGGGAGCCCCTCCCAGCGCTGGAGGCTAGTTAATAGGGTTGCATTACTTGCCCCAACAGCTCCAGAGGGGAAACTGCAATATTAAACTGATTTTTTGTTGTGGTAGTGGTTGATATTTGCCTCCTTGGATGGTGTACAAAGAAATAAAATGATTTTTAGGTATGATAGCTGTGAAACTGTCTTCCGGTCACAGTGCCCTTCTTTTATTGTTACTGGTTTGTCATTGATCTTTGAAATGATGGGAGTCCTTCCAACCAGAACTGATGAAATTGTTAATTACTGAAAGATAATTCATGGGAAGACTTTCAGAGTATAGCTTTTTGCTGGTTTTGATATTCCAGACAGAAAAAATGAATGGCTTAAATTAGTAATTTTATAATATCAGCTATAAAAGAACAGACAGAAGTCCATGGATTAGAACATTAAGTTACTTAAGTGCATAAAAAGCAGAATTAAAGCAAACTAAACCGGGGTGTCAATTTAAGTAGTATTATATAACTACATAATATATTATATTGTCTGAATGTTCTTAAATTTCATCAGGTACCTTAGACTCCATGCCCTTCTCACACAATGACAATATGTCCCATTCTCATATAGATTTTATTTACGAATAGGCCCAAGAAAGCAAGGTGTAACCTTGATTTCAGAAAAATCTGAACATTTTTAATACAGCAGCTGTCTTATAGTTAAGAATCCCCCATATTTTTCATGAATGAATTCCAATAAATTTTCTCTAAAATGTGTGTATAAATTGTAAGTTAGGATTACTTATTTAGTTATTTTAATAATTCAGTATTGCCCTTTCTGAGGATGGGGAAATGCTACACTCCAAGATGGCCTTATCTTTCTATTGCTATAATAAAAGTGAGCCCAAATGTGACAGTCTCTGAAAAGGATGTCAGAGTTTGCTCTGATTATTTAAGTTGTTTTGCTTTAGAGAACTCACTGCAGAAGTTGTTCACTATCTGATGTTTCATCACACTTCCAACTCTGATAAGAAACTGGCACATATATTGATCATATATACTAGGTTTTTTTCTCTTGATATCTTTAACCTTTCTTTGTTCTACTGATGAAAAGAGGAAAAGTGAACAGCATACTAAAAGCATTACTCACAGGAGGACTTTTTAATATTGCAGCATGCAGACAGAAACTAATCTCACTAATCGTATATACTGCTATGAGACATCTCACTCAAGAAGCCTCTTTCCTTTCAATTAATTATTGTTGCTATATTTAACTATTCTATGTGAAATTTCAACAGAATTCACTGCCAGCAGCTTCTCTGTAGTCCATAGGGAAGAGGTTTGTGTGGTTTTTCTTTTTGTAATTATCTTTTACTCCCTTGTCTGAAACATTTGATGTAGCAACTGGTGAAAACAGAAAATAACTTTGTAACAAACTTAGCCCTTGTTCTGTGCTAGCATGAGTCTAAAGGCAGGCTTCATTTTTTACTTAATTTTGGTTTAAAATATTCAAGATTTACCTCTTAACAGCCTGGTTGAGGTTCTGATTTCTTCACTTAGATGATAAAGCACTGCAACTAAATTCTGCCTTTTTACTGCTGTGCTTGTAAGACAGCATATCTTGGATAAACTTTTGTCAAGTTAATGTATTTGTTCCTTCTTTTAGGCTGTTACTTGCTTGAGAACTCTGAAACAAGAGCAAGGAAGGGCTTGCTACTCTTTAGTCAATGAAGATGTATTGTCCCAGAAAACTGGCCTTGCAGTTATGGAAGTAATTTATTCTCATGGAGATGCTTTATAACATTTTTCTCCTGCGCATTATGCAGGAGACATCTAAAGAAGTTTCTTTTCTTTTTTCTTTCCGAGAATCTTTTTCCAGATGAATTGCTGAACAGCCGTCTTAGCTATAAGTATCTGTATTCATTCAGAATAATAATGTACTAATATTGACTGCTTGAGCATCCATTTGCCTGCAGTGCAATTACTTCTGTCAGGTTAGAGGAGGTAAGAAAACTTTGTGGTTTTCTGGGAACTCTAATCCAGCAACCAAGCTGTGAAGCAAAGAAAAATATAGGCAGAATGTGCTATGACATGGAACAAGTAGAGCAGTTACTGAAATTTTGTAAAGAAACAAAAGCCGGTAAGACAAAGCACAGGCCCAATTCAGTGCTCAAATGTATCGAATGTATTTGTTCGAAGGAAGTCAGGAGTGCTACCAGCTTCCAAACTGCTTTTCGAGGAAAAGTAAATAGGGTAGGACTTGAGAAGCCAAGTGTCATGTGAAGATGCTGTGTATATTTTTTTACAGTGATGTTAATAGTTTTTAATCTGCCCACCACTATTGTATCAGTGCAGTGCTGATCGGGGCTGTCATGTCAGCCTTGTTTGATGCCAGAGGGAACAGTCATACATTTGTTTTATGTGGTTCGTGGTGTCAAAAGCAGATTACCACATTAACTCCAGGCAGTGCAAAGCCTCAGTGCTTGTCAGCACAGATTTTATCTTGCATTGATGGGTTAGAGCTCCAGGATCTTTTGCCCTATGTGTCTTAACAGTGCTCAACTACTCGATCTGTCCCTGGCAACTACTCCTGAAAGCTTGAGGCTGTATTTTTTCTGAGACACTGCATTCATGTAGTACCATTCAGCAGTGATCTCCATTCCAGCCCCACTTCCCAATCTGTTTTATCCATCTCTGCACTGCCAGCTCCTGGTCTGTAGTTCTTGATCTCAGTCCTGCCTGTGCTCTTCATCTGGTATCTGTTCTTAATGCTATATTCTTTGAGCTGTGTAAGCCCTATGGAGACTAGGTGCTGACCTGAGAGTTAACCTGGTAACAGACAGGGCTTTGCGTCTGCAGGGTTACCTTTAGGGCCTGCAAGCCAACAGGATTTTTAGCAAAAATCAAATTTGCCTTCAAAAATAGTCCAGCTTCTGGTTTGCAAAAGAAAGCAGGTTATCAAGAATAAACATGCAGCCAGTGAGTCAGAGAATGATGCTCACAGCAGTGGTAGCTACTCATTCAATGAATTGATTCATCAGTATTCTTCTCTTCTTTGTAATCTTTTTCACTGACTAATGTATAAAAACCTGCCAAACTGAACATGAAGAAAATAATCTCTGAAGCAGGAAGTCATATTTAAAGAAGGTACAAGAAATAAGCAGAATGGACAGCTTTAATAATTTAATTATGCAGGGGAAAAAAGTTATCAACTGACTGACTACAGAAAACACCAGATTTAGGTTTTAAAGGTTACTTTTCCTGATCCTCATATTTCAAAGATATCCTTATGCTGTGTCTGCTTCTCTACAGCTTTTGTTCTTGCCTCTGTTCCACCACCTGCTCATTAATGAAACTAATCTTTCCACAATAACTCAATCTTTTCTTTGGGGAAAAAAATCCTGCTCAATTTTTTTTTTTTCGATCCAATTGGTAGGAGCCACTTTTGCAATAGTGGTAGCTCAAATGCAAGTCAAGCATTTAGTGTGAATTACACAAGTTATTTCTGGGTTGGGAATTGACCTTTGGCTAAGTGAAACAAAAGGATGATCAGGTTTTTTCATGGTTAGGTATTGGAAATATAATCAATTTTCTCTTACATTTTAATATTTTCCCACACTACACAATGAAACAGGTTAAATGTAGAGTCCTGGTAATTGTGACCATGTAACCATGGATTTATAATTGCACATGTAAATTAATTACTTTAATTCAGAATTTCAGTCTAGGAGGAAATCATCAAGAAGTAGTCATTCCTTGATTTAAACTAGGATTTAGAGGCCGAAGCCTTTGCTTGCATGTTTTCTGTCAGTTTAGGCTGGATACCAGTCACTATCAGATGTCAGAGTCCAAGTCTTGGTGAGTTGGCTTGTAGAGTGCAGTACATAGCAAATTTGGTTAAGTTTCTGTGAGGGAAATTGTAAAAATTTGTAAATAATGTAAACATTTGTAGCAAATTGGTTTGTTCTTTGTATAAAATGCCCTCTCCCCTAAAACCCAGACTTCGAAAAAACCATGTCCACGTCTGAAATTAAAGGCAACACCTTAAAGAAATGTTGCAGATTTACTTCTGTTTAATGTTGGTTTGTTCAAAGTCCTCATTTATATGTATAACCCTTACTGTCCTGAGTGCCTCACTGACATTATTTTATCCTTCTTAATTCAAACTACTCGTAAGACTGGGCCCTCAGGTGCATCCTTAAGGATATATTAACATGGTTTTTCTATTGATTTTAGATGTCACCTAGGCTTAGCAATGACACCATAGTATAAAGAAATAGTAGAAGAGAAAGGATTGCTATTACAGGTTGCAAAGAAAAATAATGCTCTAACAGAGTAAAATATTATTTTTGTATGTAATTTCTATGGACTTCAGGTTTATTGTAAGAATACGCCTTTAATTTTCTGTCAATCAATGCACGATAAATAAAATTTCTTCAGAAATATATTAACTCAGATTGTATTGTTAACCACATCTTGTCTTGAGTGTTTATTAGATTGAGTGCCAAAAAACAGTAAAGACATTTCTGATGTATAGCCAGTGATTGTAGATGCTGAGATACAGAGAAAACTAAGTAGTACTTTTCTTTACCTCTGAGATATCTGGAAGTGATCTCAGCTTTGTGAAATGTTTCCTGATTGAAGAAACAATCCAGCGATGAGAACTAACTTATTTTCCTCAGCATAAGCTATTTAGTGACAATTTTAATTAACGCTTTTTTATGAGTTTAGAATACAGGGTTTGAAGATATAAGAGGCCACACATCTATTGGCTAGTTGGAGTCTGATTCACTACTAGGGGCAATATCTTGAGGAAGTTGCTGTTCATGCAGGTTCAAACATGAAAAGGATGTACCAGATAGGAGAAGGCTATGTGTAAGATTATTTACATGTTAGTTGTAAAGATTCTTTGGGCTGTGGGAGACAATCAATACATTGTCATTGGTATTCTGCCGCAGAATTTCGTTGGTTTTGTAATAACACATAAAGGATAATTTTTAAGAAGCTTGTTTCTAACTTGCCTTTTATAGTAAGTTAATAGAACTCCTGTGCCCTGGGTATGTAGGGTATCCTACCCATTTTTCTGTTTTGCTATCTGCCACATTTCCTGCTTCAAACACTTTTCACTTTCTTCCCTTTAGCAAACATTTTTGTGTTCTGGGAAAGCAGGCTAAAGTGTCTTCTGGATTCATAAGTTTTTGCTTTCTGTCCTGTAACTTCTATCATTGTGTAAGAGAAAGGGCTTGTCCTATTAATTATTTCTGCTTCATCACTGTCAGAATCATCTTTTTCTCCATTCTTCTTGGATGTAAATTATCTGGGCTGTCAGGTCTTGCGCATCTCATTGTTACGTAAATTTGTAAGCCAAGATGCAGTTCTTCAGTACTGTAAGGGTACAGGACAGAAAGAGTCTCTGAAAAAGAAAAAGGTAATTAAGCAGAAGTGGTAAGGGAGTCAGCAGAGTATGGATTCATAGTCGAGGAGAGCGGACTACAGTGAGGTGGAAAGGAACTTTTTATTCTTGTGACTCTTCTCAAGTGTTTATGTTCAGTAGTTATAACTAGTTTCTAGAGGAGTTTGTCAGGCACACTTATGGCAGTATTTGCATACTTCTGATTTCTTTGAAAAACACATTAGCTAGATCTAGGATACCTTCCACTGCATTCTACTCATTGGGCTCCCCTTTAATCAGCATACAGGCATATTCTGTGGCAGAATTCTGGAAATTGGAACCGGGAAACATTATTGACTGCTCTGTAAAGATGTCAAAATTTGATTAACTTGAACTTTTACCCCTGCTCGCTTTATTGCAAGGGCTTTCTTTTTTTTGAGTTCCGATAAGGGCTCCAACATTTGTTTGATTTCTTCCTATGTATTTCTTATTTACTACTTATGTAAATGTTGTTCCTCTTTCTAATTTCTCACAAGTGAGACAAGCTCATGTTACAACTTCTTTTCTCTTGGTAATTAAATCCTGGCTTCACATGAAATCTTGGCTTCATATTCAAGAAAATGCTCTTACTTATGTTCTATTTCACAAAAGAGAAGTTAAGCTCTCTAACACTTTTGGATGAGGAGTCTTTGAAGTGCTTTAAATTATTGTCACCGCAAAGACTGTCCCCTGATGCTTCATAGTAACAAGTGGGCATGTTCCTAGTGTCAACAGGAAATTAGGTATGGCACACTGCCCTGGATGATTATGTTTCCCAAACACCTGAAGGAGAAGCATTTGATGAATGTTTGTGACTCCTCTTAAAAGGGGAAATAAAGCAAGCTTCAGCCCATTAGCAGGTGGGGAGCAGTTGAATTATGAACTTCAAAACTGTTAAGTCCTGTACTGTTAAGTTACCAGAATGTCTAACATACCAATCATGAATTACAAGTTTATTGCAGAAAATGGGATATGCCTGCAGACTTCCAGGGTGGTTTTTCTTTTGTTGGCACTAGCATTGTGAAGCTCACCTTTTTATCCTGATAGGGACTAACATTGCTAGAATGTGTGTGTTGTGCTCCCAGGTTACTAATACAGATCAGGCACCATAGACGTGACTGGCAACTAGTCTAATTAGCAGTAAGCAGAAGGCTGGGATAAGAAAAGATATTCTGACTTTGGTCAGTTATAACACATGGAAAGCACCCTTCATTTTCTTGAGAGTTTATTTGCAATACATGACTAAAGCAGAAACAAGCCTTAATGTAATTATTACGCAAATGCTCATAGAAACTGTATCATGACAGAGAAAAGCTCTGTTTTAATGCTGCAGTTTCAGGTGCCCCAAAGTGAATGCAGAATGGGAATAAAATCTTATGAAGTGTTTAATGCAAGTAATTTTTTCTAACTGTTGGAGGAAGTTGTAGAGTAATTGTGATCAGGCCAGTCCCAGGGGGTGACAGACAGTTATTTCAGGTAGGAGCATTAGGCAAACATAAGTATTAATCAAGCTTTTTATCTGATTGTTTAGTTTGATTGTATAGAAATAATATTAAACTCTAATGCTAATTATCAAAATAGAACACACATCTGAATTTTTAATGAGTTTTTGCAGACAAAAAGTTTAATGAGGCTGGGAGATAGTTCATGGAGAGTGCCTATTGCAGCAAGAAGCAATACCTTTATATACGTGTGTGTATATATAAAATCTTTTTATGAGATACAGCAGGATGACAATGTTCACATGAGGTAAAATGTGCTGTCTCTCTAGTCTCATACTGCTTTGTGGTAGCAGGCAGAGTCAGGTATGGATGCCAAGAAGAAAAATAGGTGTAGTTACATGAAAATCCATAAGTAAAAAAATTCCATAGCTTTAATGACTTTCGTAGGCATTAAAGATGAGCATTTTATGTCTTGAAGAATAAAGATTTGATTAGTTCAAATAAGTATAGACCATGTTGCTCTACATACCCATTTCATAACATTCAAAGCTTACCTTTTACTTCATGTTTTTAATAATTATTGTGGCAAACTTTACACTGTTAAGCTTTAACATTGCTGGCAGTATTGCCATACTTGTGATGTCCACGTTTGGTCCTGATTATATGACTAAAAAGGTGTTAAGCTTTAACATTGCTGGCAGTATTGCCGTACTTGTGATGTCCATGTTTGGTCCTGATTATATGACTAAAAAGTATCTTAAACAACTTTCAGCTGTAAAATTCACTTAAGAATGAGACCTCAGGTGCAGACTCATGCCTATGTCACAAAGAATGTAAGAGAGGAGTTATTGTGAAGCCAAAGTGAGTGAAGTTAGCTCATGAGAACTCTTTCAAACCACAGAAATGTTATGTTTGATTAATGCCCTCACTTAGCCCTTACACAGTTCTTGTCTTTTCCCAGCACTTTACAAACCTGGACAAAATGATCCTGACAAATAGTTCCACATGTGCATGCACGTCCTCTGGTGAGATAGGGAAACACTAACTTTTTCACAGAAACATATTGTTTGCTGAAATTGTCCCTCAATTGAGAACTGAATAGAAATCCCTTTGTGTCCTCCATAGCCTCTCTTATCCTGGATGCTATGCATTCAGTAGGACCCAGATCCTCCTTTTTTGTAAGTTAAGGTATTTTCTCCTTCTTCAACATAGTTATAATTTCACAGGAGTTCTGCTCTGTGAGCACTGCTGTTATTTATTCTGAGTACAGCTGCTCCACATTCAGAATCAATTCTGCCAATATTTTGCTCTCATATCAGCTGTACACCTTTTCCTAATGGCAGACATATACTTTGAACTCCTTATTATTCTACTAATCTGTTAATAGTAAACAGTACATCACATTTGAGACAGCTGATTGATAGGAAAATTTTAAAGATGGTACATTGAGGCAACTAGCTGTGATACAGGGCACTCGACCTCTGCCATCGAGGGTCACTTATGCACTTTCTCTAGTATAGAGGATGCAAAATGGCGTTTTATTGCGCAGCACAGAAGGTTATAAAGTCTCTAAAGAAGCCTCGCCCTTCGTGGGCGGTTCCTACCTTCCCGTCACAGCCCGTGATCTTCCGACATGCAAAATGGCGTTTTATTGCGCAGCACAGAAGGTTATAAAGTCTCTAAAGAAGCCTCGCCCTTCGTGGGCGGTTCCTACCTTCCCGTCACAGCCCGTGATCTTCCGACCGCCTATACTGCCACCCAGTGTACCACAACATCACATGGTGGCAATGACAAAGACTCGTCTTAATGTCCAGGTAATATTTTTTTAATAGAAGTCAGCCATAATCAAGTGAAAAGCCATGTGAAGAGCAGTCAGGAGAAGGCCTGTAAACAAAAGATGATGAGATAAATAGCATTGAATGGAGATTAATGAGTCTAGATTCCTTAGGAAAGATTTTCATTGCAGTATACTAAAATAAATTTTTCTGTGCATTTTTGTTCTAGAGACATCCTTGTCACTAAATTAGGGACATGGATTTGACAGATGGACCACTCAGTGGATATGGAATTGGCTGGATGGTTGCACTCAAAGCATTGCAGTCAATAGCTTGATGTCTGAGTGGGGACCAGTGACTAGTGGCATTCCTCAGGGGTCAGTATTGGGACAGCCATCCCAATGAACCCTAGTCGTAGCACAGTGTCTAAAATGGACAGGAAATGGGTGACAAAACTCCCTTGCAATAGCTTAGAGTCACGTTCCTAAGACAGTGCCAAACACTGAAACCGCCTCCCCATCCTTAAGTGTCCACGCTTTGTGGTGTATTCAGTTTTGCAGTGTTGTCAGTGTAAAGTCTTGTGACAGGGAAGTCTGGTTTTTTTTTTACAAATTCATTTGAGGGAAATGAAGCTAGCTGGCTGTCCTTAAATGTTGAAGAGCTTTTGTGGAATGTAAGGTAAGTCACGATGTCTTGCAAACATCTTATACCAATTATTTATTTCTATTTCTAAAAAACCTCTAAGTTTAATTTTAATTCCTACAAAAAAAATACCCATGTAATTGGTTATTTTCTAAAATACCAAGAATGACGCCTCTGCAAATTGAGAAACAGTTTTTACAGTGATGAGGTTTTTTATAATCAAACATGTTGCAGATTAGATACGTCATCGAGCTGTTCTCATTTTTTCAATGGGTGAACCAAACATTAGTAGATTTGATAGTGTTTTACTGAGATGTTTTTAGTTGTTAGTGTGATAGATTTCAGGCTGTCATTAATGGTTACTAAAATATTATTCAGAAATCAGCATCAGGCACTGAACTTCAAAGCAAGACCTGCTATTCAGTGATTACCACCTCTGGAAAACTTCCGTTTTTAGGTATTTAACTTACCATCAGTTCAACATAACTTGCAGCACCTGAGAGCTTTGCTTGAGTCCCTAACCTCACTGATTCATAGACAGAGGCTACAGTAAACATGCAGTAACTAAAATACCGGTGTCCAGGACTGTCATTCTGTTATGATAAATAAACTCAAAATAAATCAACTGTTGGACCTTGCTGAGCAAGGCAGAGGTAATACTGTATCAGGCAGGATGTGAAGTATAACAGAACACAGTAAACATTCTGTAAGAAAATGGGAGCAATTCCCATATCACTTTTCCAAGTGCAAGTAATAGTGAAGCTCCTGTGATAACACAGTACTCTAGTAACCAGACCAAGAACTTGTGTCACAAATGTTTTCACCTTCAGGTTAAATGACTCTGACAAAATAACCTGCATTCTGAAATTAAAGAGAAGACTTTCCTTGTCCGAAGAAAACAGTCTAGTGGTTTATGTTTTTGTCTGAATATACAGGATGAAATATTTGGTCTGGTGTGTCCCTTACGATCTGGCCCTGGCAAACAGCAAGCCAAAATCAACAAGTTTTACTGCATTAACCGAGGACACTTCTTGAACTGCTGCTTCTATTTCCTTACTTCTTTTCCTTTTGGGTGCTAGCAGAAAATTGGTGACTTTATTTGGCATTACTTAATGAAAGATCATTGGCTGCCTCCAAGAAAATTTTATGCTGTCTCAATGTTTATTAGAGATGCACAAACTAAGAACTCTGGCTGAGCTGTACCTTCCCATCAGAAGTATTTGCATTTTTCTAGCAGCACTTGCTTTTTAATCTAGTCAGTAGAGTGCCTCTTCAGAGACTGGATATATAAAAGGAGTCTGAACTTCTCTTCATTATGAGCTAGAGTGTGAGAGAAATCCATTTTGTGCCCAAAGACTTATTCAGAAGACACCAGAAATTATCTCATCTTGTTCTCACCAATGGTGAGCACTTGCTCACTTCTTTAAAGAAGCTCCCACTATCTGCATTACTTAAAGACTACTCCACACTCACACCTGAGTATCAGAAAAAGCCCTAAGCAGAAATCTGAGCTACATATAAAGTGGCACCTGTCCAGCAACTTCCATTAAATCCAAGTCAAAGAAGACTGCCACTTCTTCCTGTGGGAACTTAAATATTTTAAGTGGGAAGATATAGTTAAGGTTTGTTATGTATCTTATGTTCCTAAGAGAGAAAGACCAGTATATACTTCAAGTTTGTTAATCTTACACTTTTAAAAGGGGTTTTGTTTGTCACTTATCAAGCCTAGCTAGGCATGTAAGAAAGAAAGATGGTCAGGAAAAGGAAGACTAGTTGAACTAATTGAAGCAAACTGTCTCTGTGAGACAGGAAGGGTTGGTGAGTACAGAAGGCAACTGTTTTTCTCAGGCAGACTTCTAAGGGCCATCGGTTTGGTGTTTTCTGTTAGTGCCGTAAGTTGTACCTATTTGAACCCATTTAGGTAATTACAGTAAGACTGTCAAAGAATAAACCAATACAATGTATTCTCTCTTTAATGCTTTTGTCAGAATGTACTTTTGTTTCAGAATCATTTTGGTTGGAAGAGAGCTTTAAGATCATTGAGTCCAACCGTTCACCCTGCACTGCCAGGGTCCCTAAACCATGTCCCTCAGCACCTCATCTACATTTCTTTTAAATACCTCCAGGGATGGGGACTCCACCACTTCCCTGGGCAGCCTGTTCCAATGCTTAATGACCCCCTCTGTAAAGATATTTTTCTTAATGCCTAGCCTAAACCTCCCCTGGTGCATCTTAAGGCCATTTTCTCTCATCCTATCGCTTGTTACTTGGGACAACCTTGCTACAACCCCCTTTCAGGTAGTTGTAGAGAGTGATAAGGTCTCTCCTCAGCCTCCTTTTCTCCAGGCTAAATGCCAGTTCCTTCAGCCGCTCCTCATAAGACTTGTTCTCTAGATTCTTGAACAGCTTCATTGCTCTTCTCCAGACACACTCCAGCACCTCAATGTCCTTCTTGTAGCGAGGAGCCCAAAACTGAACACAGAATTCAAAGTGTGGCCTCTCAAGTGCTAAGTAGAGGGGGACAACCACTTCCCTGTTCCTGCTGGCCACACTATTGCTGATACAAGCCAGGATGCTCTTGGCCCCTTGAGCACACTGCTGGCTCATATTCAGCCTGCTGTTGACCAACACTCCCAGGTCCTTTTCCACTGGGCAGCTTTCCAGCCACTCTTCCCCAAGCCTGTAGTGTTGCAGAGGGTTGTTGTGACCCAAGTGCAGGACCTGGTACTTGGCCTTGTTGAATCTTACACCATTGGCCTTGGCCCATTGATCCAGCCTGTTTTTAATGTGAACCAAAAGACACATGAAAAGCGACAAGGTGTAACAAGAAATTTCTTCCTTTCAACTGAATTCAACGTGTGTAGGTATGAAGAAGAGCAAGAACTGAATTGGAATAGAAAGACCAATCAATTAAGGACACAATGAATGTGTCTGTAAGAAAACAGGAGACCAGGTCTCTGGTAGATGCAGGAACCAATTTAACTACTATTCAACTAATAAGCCAATTCAATCTTGCAAAACAACCAGCTCCCTTCATAGGTGATAATAAGGATTTCAAGAGGGCTGCAGTCAGATGTGCTATAAATGGAAAGAAATTGTACAGGTAGGGAATCTCTGTGAAGCAGTGAATTGTGTTGTGTTGACGTATCTTCAGCTATATTTTGTGCAGTATTTCATAGAGTGAAGTATTTACCTCTAGAATAAAAATGAATGAACATTAACTTAAATATTCAGTATGTTGCACCAGCTCCTAAGGGGAGCTTATCTTTTGTCCCCAATTTACTGAGGCAAAAAATTTTTGGTTGCGATGGAAAGAAGGAAGATGTTCTTCTAGTTAGTAAGAAGTATCTAAGTAAGTAGTTTGGTATCTAGCTACTTGGTTGTGTCTCAGAGCACCTAGGTCTGTACACAGGCACGTGTATTTAGCTCGTAGATAAGTTGTAGTTTTCTTAACATGGAAAGTCTACATGTCTTGGGCCTATTTTGTGCCCCTCCAAGCTGGTTTGTGATTTGATCCTTATGTTTTTTCGTGTTCTTTTAGTTGTGTTGTAATTGTAAATTGTTCTGCCACATAATATTCTCTAATGATGACTTCTTTGGCTTTGGCCTTTAGTTCTGAAATGATGCCCTAGCCTAAATGGTGAACACTAGCAATGGAATAGCTGCTGCTGAATAAGTGCGTGCTTTCTCTGATGCTCATTAGATAGAGAAATACATCCCAGACTTACAGGTGATAACTAATAACTCTTGGTACACAAGGGAAGTGAGTGATTGCTGTATTGCTTGTTCTTGTAATGATGGTGTGTGTACATTTTGTAAGATATCTGCTCAAGAATAATTTTCAGTGATACTGTTGTTGAGGGCTTTTTTCTTTTGTGCCTGTGATTCATCCATTTCAGTACCTGAGCTGCTCAGAGAATGTGCATTATACTGTTCAGCTTCCCTAAGTTTCACATTTAGATTAAGATAGCTTTCTGCTTTGTCTTGTGTGATATAATGGTTTCCATTACACGTACTTATATGTTATTGACTTTTAAAGGAAGTATTGTTTGGCAAGCTGCTTGAGCACATAGGTATGGGACATCTTGTTTTACTCTTTTCTCTCTGTGGTCTTGTGAAAGAAAGCTAGAGTGAAATTTTGATTAAAATAAAACTAAAATTCGGATTAGGAATCTATTCTTACTGTGTGTTGGGCAGGTTTATACCTGATGTAAATGTCCGTTTGTTAAGTTAATCATAAGCGTTGTCTGGTCTAAGGAGTAGAACTGTTAAAACTTACTGAAAACTATTTAAGTTACAAGCTATATAGTTTACCTTATAAAAATATTCTGAAACACAGGGGGGCATGGCAAATGAAATACATGCAAGACACTCATAACAGTGTGACTAGATAAAAGAGGAATGTTTTTGCCATTTCTGGTGAGTCGACATTGGCTGGATTCCAGGTGCCCACCAATCTGCTCTATCACTCCCTTTCTCAGCAGGATTGGGGGGTGGGGGCGGGGAGAGGTCAGTAGAAATAAGATGGAAGAAACCTCATGAGTCAAGATAAAGGCAGTTTAATAAGCAAAAGCAAAGGCCATGTTACCAAAATTACCTTTGGTCCTGATATATGCCTTCTTTTTTTTCGCCCTATTTCCAGTAAAAGCTTTTTTGGTCTGTTCATGGAGGGAAATGCTGAGCTCTAAAAATGTGCATTTAATGATTTCTATAGCTTGGAGCTTGACTTATTTCTCCCAGAGTAGGCAAGATTAATATCTTTTTTTTCTATTCTCTTCTATTCCTTTCCCCACTTTTTCTTTCTTTTTTTCCAAAGGTCTTTGAAATAAAATGAATAATCAGATATTTCTTAGAGTTTTTTTAAAAAGCATTTACTTTAATCATTTAAGGACACATTGCACTTTGGACGAAACAATGCAGATATTAACTTCGATCATCAGCTGCTGTTTGCTGCTTCCAGTCTGTGTTACAGAGTAAAGTTGTTTTTATCTTGAGCACCGAAGCATCTTCTGCAATTCTAATCTGTAAGATTATGAACAAACTGAGTTATAACCTTCGCATCTGAGACAAGCCTGAGGAGGAAGAGCTGTAGACTAATGTGTCATAACTTTAACACACTCTTCTTACAGAGATGATAGTAATTCAGTAGGACCAGTTTCAGGCTGCCTTACAGATGAGCCTAAAGGCCTCAAGGAGTAAGATAAGAGGAGGAATTTACGTCTGTGGGCAGAAGCATGAAACTGATAGCTCCAACAGTATTTTATCTATTGGAGAAAGTTAGGAAACTTCAGATATTTGCAAGGAATTGCATTTCATCAGTTTCTTACACTGTAGTAGTGGGATTTTGTGAAGCACTCAGCCAAGTTGTGGAAGGAGGAGAGATCCAAGTACACTTTTGATTATTCATATCACGGTTAAGTCCAACCCTGTGCATCAATAATGTATGATAACAAGTTAATTACATATGCTAATTTAATTTGTGCACAGTCCTGGGTTTTTAAAAGCATCCAGCTGAGGCTCAGTTGTTACAAGTGTCAGCTGCTCTCAGGATAGCTGGGCTGTTTGTTTGTAGATTGGCTGGCTCATAAGAGCTGATCCTAGCATAGACAACGAAATTCTGTGCCTTCCTCTTCAGTCTGATTAAATATCACCCATGAAGATATAGCAGATGAAGTTTCCTGTTTGGGGAGAATCTATACACCATCCAAAAAAAAAAAAAGAGAGAGAAAAGGCATTGTACAAACTGGGAGAATGGCTTGGGAATCTGTAGCACTACTACAGCTGAGAGACCAGCTAGAGTAGTGGGATGCTGCCTCTCTGCCAGCGAGACATAAGCTGCTCCAGCTGAGGTTCAGCCATGGTGCAGCATCTGTCTCCTCACCTCATGGTTTAGCACTCTGCAGCATGTCCCTGTGCAGGCTCCTCATTCTGTGGCCTGAGCGGTATGTTGGGATTGCTTCCTTTGGTGTTCTCCAGCACCAGTGTACATCTCTGCAGAGGCAGTGCTTTTCAAAATTTCAAGTTTGTCTGGCAGGTAAAAGATACCTTCTTATTCCAATCTGTTCTATTCCATTTTTCTCTACCCTCACCTTCAGGCAGGAGCTGTGGACCCTGCAGAGTTAATAGCCTTGATAGGTACTCTGCCTTCTCAGCAAAGTTAGTTTAGTGTTTGACCTTAATTACTAATAGCTCTGGCAGTGATTGAAATGGCAGAAGTAATATTAACAGTGCTTTGTCAATTAGAACATCAAGGCCTGTCCTGACGTATCCAGAAACACACGGTGGCCTGTGTAAGAGGAATTTAATTTTGTTTCTGTTTCCAATTACCACTAAGCCAGGGGCTTCTGGGTATTTTGGCACGTGACCTGCAAGCTCCTGCAAGGCCGCCTCCTCAGACGCCTCAAAAGTATTAAGGACCTTCTGCAATTATTAGTTCCCAAACTACATTTATTCTGTAAAAGAGGAACATGCATTTTGGGCTGAAGATCATATTATGTTGATTTGGAAAATGGTGACCTAGATCCCTTCAAAGCTGTACATCAAAATGATATGATTAGTTCAGTTGCCTCTATCATATCAACTTCTGACATATCCTCATGGGTTTCTGTTAAAACATTCATCTGCCAGTGGGAGAGGAGGGGAAGTTATTAGCAACCGACTCTTTGGTTGTCCCAGCATTTCTTTTCTGAACTGTTGGGTGTTTATTGTATCACTTGCAAATACTTGCAAAATCTGAGCTCTGTGAATGAGCTCCAGAGCCACCACTGAGAGGCCAAGGTGCATCAGGGAATTGCGCAGGTCTTTTCCATGGATGAAACTCATAGATTTCATTCAAGGTCTTTCTTCTTCCCTGGTGTGTGTACACGTGCACTATTTGTTCTGTTTCAAAGAATTTCTGTGTAATACCCACCTTGTATGCCACTGTGGTGGCAAGGCAAGTGGAATTGCTTGGTAGAAAGGGATTAGAATTAGGACCTCTTGCTCCTGTCTCAATCAGGTCTCTGGGTCTACATCCAGAGGAGTTGTAGAACTCTCTGTGTCAGAGCTTGCAGTGGCACAGCCATGCTGGGAAGCCTGTCAGGTTGCATTGCAGTTCCCCCACAGCCTCAGGATCAGGCTTCTTGTGAGTTGAAACAAGGAGAGGTTGCCCAAAGATCTTGTTACAGCAGAAAGGTGGGAGGTGGGTAGACAACTGTGTGAGGAGTTTTGCCATCTCCTTTGAACAGGCAGAGCCAGAGGATTCTAAATCACAAGTGTTAAATGTAGATGTAATAGTTTAATAATAACTTCTGTTGATGTGGAATGTAAAAACTGTCCTTTCGTATTCTGGCTTTCATTGTATTGTCATTCAACCTTTTCTTCATGCCTATGGACGTATCCTCAGGAAATGAATAAATTGTAGCTTATTTTGGTATTTCCACTAGCTACTATACAGCCTCTAATAGCAGGGTAATTGATACTCTAATGCTTATGAATTTTTGGAATGTATGTATACCAAGATTTTAAAAGGAAAACAATAAATAACTGAGCACATATAGTTGGGTTATGTAGCAGATTGGTTAAATCTGCCTGAGCTGACGTGGGAGCTTATGCCTTATACAGATCTGTAACAAGCAGGCTTCCAGGTGATCACACCATTATATTGGGTGACATAGTGTCATCTGGGAGTGGGACTGGCCCACTGTAAAGCTAGCCACATCTCTTCCTTGCATGCTGCTCTCTGCAGACACTGGTCTAACTTAATCATGTTAACTTAGCAGGACAGACAGCCTTGCTACAGACACTTAATTAAAGAAAATTTCCTAGTCAGCCAGCCTGATACTTAGGAATACAGAGTACTGGTGCTTAGACTGAAAATGAGATGCCTTCAAAGATAAATAACAGAAATACAGTAGAAGCTTTTTTTAGACTGTTGGATTTGTTTGGTAATAATTTTCTATTAATAATATTAGTAATTATTATTTGCTAATAATTTTCTTTAGTTGTTCAATCTCTTTTACTTTTAAAAGGCATTTATTTAAAATGTTTCCTGCAAGGTAATATATTCGCAGACTGTTGTTTTTAAGCTGATTCAGCAATTCAGTGTTTGATGTTCATCATGTGTGGTTTGATGCACAATATGGACATAGAAGCATACTTCTGATACGATCTTTCAGTCACATAATTTCTGCCAAAATTGGTAGTTTGTGAATTTAGCATTCAGATAACAAATAATGCAATTCATAAGAGCTAGGACAATTATTTTTCCAGATTTGCAAAAATAATAGTGGCACTTTGACAAATCCTGTTTAGCAGTCTAATGCACTTACAACTCTGCTAACTGTTGACTCCGAAGCCCAAAAATTTTATTAGATATTAGGCATGTTCAAATAAGTTTTCCCAGGAAATTAATTTCTTTTCAGTTGCTTTCTTTTCCACAGATTTTTCCAAGGGGGAGATATAGTTTGACTAAAAAATCACTTCACTTGATATTCTGTGATTAGTTTTTTTTACGCTGCTTACTGAAGTGCTATTGAAAAAATGTTACCATCAACCCTTTCTAATGGAAGAGACAATTATGGGGCTTGGGTTATTGGATTTTAACTCATCTTTGGCTACTGTGAGTGACAATGATATTGTTTTCCAAAGACAAAAATGCATTATGGTGGTTTTCTACTCAATCATTTCTTAGCCTTGCAGGGCCGAAGAGACCAACTTCACATACATGTATCTCAGCTGTTTGATAGTATTTTTAAATTTCTCTGTAAGGTATAGGAGGTACTAGCACAATGAATCCAAGTATTGCAGAATAGATCAGTAAGCTGCAAAGCTAAACTTGCAAATTGTATCTGTTAAAACCATTTACCTGAATAGTTGTTTTTGAACTTACATTTGCAGTCCCAGTGGGTGATGCCACTTTTTCTTCTTTGGGTTGTTAAGCAGTTAGATCTCTTCCTTGGGCAATGTTACGCAGATGTAAATGCCACTGCAACCTATAGCCAAGCTCATCATGGTTATTTCCACCAGTCATCCATTTTTAGTTCAGTTTGACAAGCTGCCACGATGACTGAGAAGTCGAATGCACAACATCCTCTGAATCTGATGGTCTGTAGTTTCTTTAGTGAAAGCTTAATCCATCTTTCTGTGCCTGGTGATTGCTTGCAAGTAAGTGCTAAGAGGACATTCGACCAGGGCACCAGAGTATTTTGAGGGCTGATCTCTTTCATGAGAAGGGAACATCTACAGTCCCCTGAAACCAACCAACACTTCCAGAAGGCAGGGCACTCTGCTCACCCTATGTGAGAGACTGACATATCACAAGCTGGGCTAAATTTTGTGCTGAAGAGAGGCTACCTCAAAGAAGAGTCCCCTCAATGCCTCCTGTGTTTTGCCTCAGGAAGGAAGAGATTAGGAGCTGGGATTTTAGGTTAATATGGGAAAACAATTGAGGAACCACAGGTTCTGGTGAGGATAAAGAGAAGCTTATAAATGTCTGCTGTAGGGAGAAACATCTCTGCTTTTGCGGTGAAAGTCAGGGCAGCCGAATGCGGCACACACTTTAGTTGTTCAGAACAAGAGACTTTTATTCTTAGTAAACAACCTGTTTATATACACGCCCTAGTCCATGTGTCCTCTTCTGATTGGTTTCAAGTTTACTTTTCTGCCCAGAGACCAACTGACCCTCCAATTAACCACTGACCCCGCCTTTCTGCCCCCAGGCTGCACACATCCTGCCCATGCGACTAGCCCGTGCCCAGAGACTCACCTACGCTTTGTTTATCGGTGGCTGTACTTTTCCACTCCTCTTAAGGGTCTGGCTTTCAGAGCCTGCGAGTCCGCCCGCATGCTTTATGTGATACAAGTTTGCAATAATCATAGATTGCTATACCCAAGGCTTTTCCCGATTATTCAAGTTGTTCAGACAAGGAGAAGATATTTAGCTGTGCTTGAAAAGTGGGGTTTGAGGGTTTCAGTTGTTCATTTGGCTTGCCACGTTCACCTGGATACCAGACTGCTGTGGTGCTCTTTGTATGAACCTTCTTGGGCTCATGATGACCTGAATGCAGTGAAAAAGGAAGCATTTTACTCAAGGAGAAGTCTGGGAGAAGGCATTGTGTGAAAGAGATGTTTACTACGACAGCGCTAGGGAGAAACGTTGGAATTTTTGGGGAGCGTGGCAGATGGTGTCACACTGATTTTTTTTTTTTTTTTTTTGAGAAGGCATTGTGTGAAAGAGATGTTTACTACGACAGCGCTAGGGAGAAACGTTGGAATTTTTGGGGAGCGTGGCAGATGGTGTCACCCTGATTTTTTTTTTTTTTTTTTCTCTTAGTATACATTAGGACAATAACTGCTCTGTTAATCTGTGTAACTACCTCTGTGGAGGTAGTTACACATAGTATGAGAGGTGTGTGCATGGTTATGGATACTAGAAATGGTCCAGCCTTCTCAGCATTGACATATTTACTCATGGTAGTTTGGTAATTTCGGGGTAAATTTTAGTCCTCAGAGAGCTCTCTGTGGACATCTGTGCTGTTTTTTGTACCAGCTGCCAGCTCCAAAGTGTCTTTACGTCCTATCAGTTTTAGGGGGTTTACGTGCCTATCAAGTTATGAAAAGTAGCTTTGGGCCCAGGGTCAAACTGTTTGGCTTACTGTCTCTTTCCTCTGCTGGTACTGGTCCTGCTGCCCCATACATATTTGCTGGTTAGCTGACAGCCCTGAGCTTGCTGGAGTACAGGGCATAGGGAGAGATGATCACATCTTTTCTGCCCGTTGAATTCACCAAGCCCCTGGGGAGCTGCTTCAGGTGGGTAGCCTCATCTGGCCCATCACTTCTTGGTGATACATTTGCCTAAATGTTTTTAAGATTCCAAATGTGAACAAAATGAATGACCACTGTGAACATATTAGAACATACTTCTGAATACAAAGCTTCCTTTCTCTAGTGTAAGCCCCTACTGAGTGGAGGTTCAGGACAAGGAAAAGCATTACCTTTGATCTTTGAGGTCTTGCTGGCTGCTTTAAGTTTTTCAGTTAAACTCCAAAACGTAGGTTTCAATATTGCGAACAGGAAAGAGCTGCTGGCTGAGCTGCTCTGTGAAGTCCTTTGATGCTAGAACCTTTCCTGGTGTTCAACTTGTCAAATGTAACTTCAAAAGTCTTAAAATAAGTGCAACAGGCATGAGTGTTTCATAAACTCTGTAGTTCCTGAAAAGGACAGCCTGGAAGGTTTTAAAATTTCTATCAGTAAAATAAAAGGTTTTCGTTTACTGCTGCGAAATAAATTCACCAGGATTAAAGGAGAAACTTCCACATCTGAAACCCCTGAGCGTTTTTATCTAGATTAAACAAAAGGGCAACTTCTAAAACTTGTTTTGCTCTCCTTTTCTATGCTAGTTCCTGTTGTATGTTGTTTTTGAAAATGCATTTTTAGTATTGGTCAATGACCTTCCTCAATGAACGTGTTCAGTTACCAGACATAAACATGCTGCAGCTAGCTCATGCCGTGCAGTTCTGCCAATGCCTCCCAACCTTGACAATATGACTTAAGTGGACTGGAAGGGAGGCCGTCAAGGGATTCCTGCCAAATAGCTACAGGCTGCAATTAACTGAATGTGTCTGGTATGAGTACCCTGAGCTTAGTCAGAATTAATTTTACCTCTCAACGTCATGCTTTTATATGGAAGACTTGAGACAAAGGTGTTAAAATCTCGATTAATGAAATTAGTTTTGAAGTTCTGTGTTTAAATGTAGTCATGTTTAGCTTTTTTTTCCAGTCTGACTTTTTTTTTTTACAAGTTTAGCCAATATCAAGGGAATAACAGAGAAAATTGATGCTGAACATACTGGGTATGTTAAAGTTAAACCTGTCCTATAGCAAGGAAGCCTCGCTGCAAAATGGCAGTTCAGGGAGCAAAGAAGTCTTTTCATCAGATAAGCAGAGGCAGAATCCAGTAGGAGCCTGTGCTGTAGTAGGAACTCATACATCATGAGAAGGACGTGTTTCAGAAGATCTGCAGGATCAGGTCTTTCCTGATGCTATTGAACTGTAGCTGTTTTAGAGTATTGTTGTGCCCCTCTAGTAGCAAGCTAGCTCTGTATCGGCCTGTTTACCTTAACTCACCTTTCAGCAAGATTAAAGAATGTAGACTGATTGTTGCAGCGCAGATATGAGACTGCTACAGTGCTGCAGAAATCACGGAGAAGCATGTGCACTGCATGCAAGCTGCTGCTTTGAGCAGTCTTACCGGTACAAACTGAGGATGACCTGATTTCCTCTGCCTTCACTGACACCTTCAGGGTGTCAGGGGGCGTATAATGAGTTTGACAGCGACCAGGACACTGCACGTGTTTGTTCAGAAATAGTCATTACGTTGCAATCTGCTGTCAGTCACAGCTTTTCCTGTGCTACTGGTTTCACTGTCAAACCCATCGTTACTTCTGAGGCTGAGAGATGCATTTGTGCCAAGTATAATGGTGATGTTTTGTTAAAGCAATGCTGTCATTAAGAGCATAGGTTTTTTTCATTTGTTTTCATTTGTGTGGGAATATTCTGTAACTTTAAAGGAGAACTACAGGAACTGTGTGAGGGTGTTTTTGACACCCCTACCTGTTGCAGATGGAATGATACACCTCACCCATCTAGAGAGAAGTAGCAATATGATTATTGCTATCAAACAGTGATTTAACAAAGTTAGATAGTAAATGCGATGGTGGTTTAACAAGATTCAGTGTCAAGGTACATTGATTATTTACGACATAGAGGACAAGGTCAGACAAAACTGTCAGGGGGACCCTCCCGTTGAGTCATGAAGTTCAGC